>NC_056745.1:45596448-45871448 GCF_019279795.1 Protopterus annectens
TTATGAGATCTAGATCATCAAATAAGTTAGAGCTTAGTGGTTAGCTTCAAGAACTGGAGAAGCTGGAAATCAAAAATTACTCTAAGGACTAATAAAAAAAATCTGTCATGTGGGTTCAAAATCAGTTGAATCTACAGATCATCTCATAAATGTCATGGCTTTGATTCTTATTACTTAGTTAAATAGTCAGAAAAGGCCGAAATCCGTCCTCACATATAGCAAGAATTATTAAAGCTCCTAAGAATTTTACTTCTTGCATCATAAAAGCCAGAGTAGAGCCTATTAAGCCTTTGGATGTTCTTAATATGTTCTAATATTTTTTATCATATATATTCTACCTGTCAGCATGATTATGCTGATATCTTATTGACATTTTAGACTGTCTCGCCTCTTGGTGTCTTCAGAGTATAAAAGCAGTTTGAAGACATATTTTGCTGTTAACAAAATCCTTACAGTTATACTCACAAGCGTTTATTGAGAATAAAAAATAAGAGCGTTGAAACGCCAACTAAAATACAGCGTTTTTCGTCTGAACTTCAGACTTCCTCAGACATCAGTTATACTAATTGAACAATTAACTAATGACTAATATATATATATACACAATTCCATTCAAAAGGTCCAATGAAAACCAACAATTCATGAATAATTCATTAATGGCATATGTTATGGAGCAATGTACATATAAAACCATGTTTTATATTTAAAATGCTTGTTCCATTGTGAAATCAATGTATATATTATTGAATGCATCGATAAATATGTTAAATTAAATGTCTTAAAATTGTTAAAAAGTTAAAAAAATCTATAAATAACTATACATATGTTTACAAATCTAATACAACACACCCCTCTAGTGGCCTGTATAAGAAACACTGGAATAGTGTAAAACCAAATGATAGAATTGGTTTAAAAATGTGTAGCAATTACAAATAAATGAATAACATGTCAATATATCTCTGAAAATATTTAATAACCCTCAAAACATATATGTTATAATCAATCCAACCTCTAAAGGTACATGAAACATCATTTATAATCTAGCAGCACTCATTTTAAGAACAGGTGCAAGGGAAATGTAATCATTAAGACCTGGGTATCTATTGGCTTCTAAAACCACTTGCCAATATAATTCCCTATATTCGATCCTAGTTTCCCATGGTCCACCCCCTCTCATCTACTTCAACTTCTTCTATAACAAAAAAGTTGTATTTAGCTAAAGGGCAAAGGGTAGTGTGTCTGTACGCCCATTCACGCATGTCTCCATGCAGAAGACGCTCTAGCTGAGAATCGAACCGGACAGCGTCTTACTGTGAGGCAACAATGCTACTGCAGCACCACCATGTGTTTGGTTTTCATAGTCGACTCTGCTTAATTGCATAGCCTCGGGACTAAGGTTAGTTAATGCAGTTCAGCGGAGTATGCTTTTAAGTGAAGTTGATATCAGAAACAGTTACATTAATGCCAGATACACAGTAATCACACAAAAAACACAAGTACAGTGATACATTTCAGAAATGTTATAGGAAAGTTACTGTTTACAGCTGTTTGCTGTTTTAAATTATATACAATTACGTGAGCAGGAAGTCTATCATGAACAGGATTCTTTACAGCTAGTTGCAGGAGAAAAGCCTCTTTGCAAACTGGTAGAGCACTACAGTATCATTTTTGCACAGGCCACAGACTTCAGGACAACTTATTCATGTTCGTCTACTTAACATTCAGCCTGTACAGTTTCTGATGTCTCTAGGTTAGAAAATCAGTAGGGTATGACTTCCATCTAAAATAGACTTTATTCCAATATAGTCACAATGTGCCTTTTCTGTCTTCTTATGCTAGGTAAGACAATATGCAGAAACAGTGATACATTTCTGGCTTAAGTTTGATTTCTGCATTAGTAACTGTATTCAGAGCACAACCTAGAGCTGTTTACTGAATTTCCTGTTTGCACTTATTTTTAAAATCGTTTTTTTCTCAAAACTTGCATTTTATCTGTCTTTGGCTTATCACTCTTGTGTGGGGTTATTTACTGCACTGTTATAAACTTGTTGATACTTGTTAACCTCTGCTATCTCTGAAAAAACAAAAAAACAAAAAAAATCTTGCTTTTTTTCCCACTTTTCTGAGATTTAAAAAAAGTTCAGTTACAGGCTTGCTGTTCCTGAACTGTTTGTACGTTTCTGTGAGGCCATTTTTGCTTGGGCTAAAGGAAAGTCTCTCTGTTGATCAGTGGCAGTGAAAAACATTGAGCAGCCTGCCTGCCCCTGTGGGAGTGGTTACGGACTTGAAACTGTAGTTTTATTGGCCATTTTGGGTCAATTCCAAAACTCCTTCATCTTCCTCTCTTAAAACCCTCTTTTGCGCTGTTTTGCGCATTTTTGAGCATAGCGCAACAACGGGCAGCGCCGCCTAATTGGGTTTAAACTATTCCTGGCTTTACAAAGTCTGCTCTTCACTTTTTCCCTTAGAACTGCTCTATCTCTCAATTTAAACACAATATTCTCATTCTAAGGCCCTTCACTGGTCCAATTAAGTAATCCTACAAGTTAGCACTATTAAACCATAAGCACTACTTACTCTTATACTCTCTCGATTACCCTGTCCTCTATTGGTCCATCTTAAATTCAGTTTCCCTATTACTCTAGCATGTCCAAAGGTCAGTCAATGGTTTCCTCTCCAGTCTAGCTGGTGAATCTGGGAATTTTGAGGCAATGTTACAACTGTCTCATGTACACGGACAACCCTCTCCTCCTCCAAACAGGTTCAAATATATGTGAGAGATGCAACTATTTAGCCAAACTGGAGGCTGAGCTCTCTCATCTCAAAACTGGTGTAACCAGTCAGGAGGAGAAGGTAACCTCACACAACACAATTCCAGTATCACATAGTCCCACCACATCAGCGAACCAAACACATAAATACACAAAACATACTCGGAGGCTCTAAATAAAAATCTACCTAAGCAACAGAGACCTCCAAAGCAGACATCCAAGCAAACGCTACCTCAAAACAAAACACACACACCACATAACCCACAAAGTCAGTGTGCCAAGCAACCACAGCCCTTAAGGCTGAATAACACACCTGATACTCTTGTTATAGGTGACTCTATTGTCAGACACACTGACGTCCCACTCACCAGGCTGAATAAAGAGAAGGTCACTGTGAGCTGCCTGTCGGGTGCTAGGATCCGACACATAACGCAAGCACTCGGGTCACTCCAAAGCAAATACAAATATGACTCCGTCATTGTACTAGGGTTACCACCTGTCCCACTTTGCGAGGGACAGTCCCTCTTTGGGCAGTTGTGTCCTGCAAAATATTGTGAGAAAATGGCAAATGTCCTGAGATTTTTAGGACAAAAGTATTTTCTATATTGTATGTAATAGTTGCATAAAACAGTTATTCTTTATCTGAAATGCCTACATGTTATACAAAGAAGAAGAATAAAAAAAAAAAATACAAGAATAAACTTTTAAAAATTCAGGCAAACAACAACTGAAGTTCTGTGCTTACTGGCCGTGGGTATGTTTTGCCCTGCAAAATCTGATGTTTGTAGCACAAATGTCCCACTTTGGCCATTTGGAAAGGTGGCAACCCTACATTGTACATGCTGGTGTGAATGACCTGAGATGTACCTCCCTGGACTACATGAAAAGAGACAGAGGAGCTCTCTGATCATGTAGCCTAGGCTGGTATGACCCTGACCTTGAGCAGCATCTTACCCTCACCTAGAATGATGCCACAGTACAAAGACAAAATGATCGATTTTAACAATTGGCTAAAATTTTGGTGTCATTCAAAGGGGATCCAGTGTCTGTCAGCCTGGGATGACATGCTCGACAAGCCATGTTGCTTCGCTAGGGACGGCTTGCACCTGTCACCACTGGGCTTTCGGATATTGGCAAAGGCTCTTGCCACCCCCATAGTGCCTTTTTTAGGCAAGGCTCAAAAGTCAAACCCACCCCCATAGACAGCACAAGGAACAAGAAACTAAGGGTAATGCTGCTAAACGCCAGAAGTCTTAACCTCAAGATGCACACACTCAAAGCTCTCCTTAGTATGGAGAACATCGATATCTGTGCAGTGACAGAAACCTGGTTCAAGGCTCCAGAGAGCACCCCAGCACTACCAGGCTATACCTCATATCATGCTTTTCGGCCCCAAAACCCGGACCAAACCACAAAAGGAGGGGGAGTTTCCATATTTATCAAGGATATCCACACCTCCAGGTTAGTGGCATTGCACGAAGTATCGGAGACCATCCATGTGCAACTATAGTGGGCAAGACTGCTTTTCAGTTTATAGCATCCTACAGACCACCCTCTCAAAGTCAGGAATCCCATTCGGCTTTCCTGAAAACATTGGAGAACATGAAGATCTCTCCGAACACCATTATATTGGGCGACTTCAACTACCCAAACATTGACTGGGAGCACTACTCAAGCCCCAGCACCTTAGCCCAAAGATTCCTGGAAATTATAAACTCAAATGCTATGGAACAACTAGTCACCACTCCCACAAGAGGGGACAACATACTAGACCTGATCATTACCAACATGGGGACTCTATGCTCCACACCAAAAGTATATCCCTCATTGGTAAGATCAGATCATAAATTAATTTCACTGGATGTCCACATCCCGACCCCACTCCCAGCCCAGAAAACCACAGTGAAAAACTTCTCAAAAGCGAACTTCTCACTTCTCAAAACCAAAGTGGAATCCTTCAAGGCCCCAGGGCCAGTGGAAACTACAGCCCAAACTGCAGAATCCTATATAAATGCATTCTACGGACATCTCCAGGAATGCATGGATCATGCTATCCCAAACAAAACCAAGACCCAATCATCCAAAGGCAGGCGTCCAGTCTGGTGGACCCCTGCCATAAATAAACTGTACAACAGAAGGAGGAAGCTACTACATGATAGAGCAAAATCCCTAATAGGGAAGGCATCTCTGATCAGTACTAGCAAAAATTACGATCCCTCATAAAATCCTCCAAGGCCAGCTTCGAGAGAAAAATTGCACAGGACACCAAAGACAATCATAAGGCTTTTTCAGTTATGTTAGAAACCTGGGATGCAACTCCCAGACTTGTTCTGAGTTGATTCTAAATGACAAAAATACACTGAACCCACAGACATTGCCAATATCCTGGCAGACAGGTTCAGTGCAAACTTCTCCACCCTCCCCCAAAAGAGCAAGTATCTATCCCGGCAGGGCGCTGCCTCCCAAACATCTCTGATGCTCAGGTGAAGGCTGCCCTCTCCAAAGCAAAAAACACTGCTTCCATGGGACCAGATGGCGTCCCAGGTTGCGTCCTACATGAACTACAAGAGGAACTAATCCCTCAAATAAAACAGCTATACAATCTCAGCCTCACTACAGGATATGTGCCCACAGAAAGGCGTACAGCAACAGTGGTCCCACTCCACAAAGGTGGAGCCTCTACGGACCCTGGAAACTATCGCCCCATAAGCCTGACTAGCTTAGTCTGCAAGGCTATGGAGAGGATCATCATGGAGCTCATAAACAAAGACATTGGGGACCTACAGACACTAGATCCTACCCAGTTCGGCTTTGTCAAGGGCAGATCTTGCCTTTTGAATCTGGTTGACTTCTTTGAAACAGTCACCAAAGCCATAGATGAAGGGAAGGTAGTCCACACAGCCTATCTGGACCTTGCAAAGGCATTTGACACAATACCCCACTCGGGCATCATAGATAAGCTATCCAGCTTAAATATAAACCCTATGTCACAAGATGGGTCGCAAACTGGCTCAAAGACAGAACCCACGGAGTGAGAGTTGCTGGAGCCATGTCAGACTGAAAACCGGTCACAAGTGGCGTCCCACAGGGTTCTGTCCTGGGACCACTCTTGTTCGGTATATACTTTTCCGAGGTACAGGCAAACGCGGGAGGACTATGGCTCACCAAGTTTGCAGACGACTGCAAACTGGGCGCCATAATCAACTCTCCAGCTGACACAAACATCCTTCAAAAAGGTCTCACTGAGACAGATAACTGGTGCCAACACCATAGTTTAAAGCTAAATGCCAAACAATGTATAGTCATACCCTTTGGCAAAAACAATGTGCCCACAAATTACCACATAGGTGGAAACCCATTAAGTACAGAGAAAGTTATTAGGGACCTGGGGACCCAAGTTGATAGCAATCTCTCCTTTGAAAACCACATTGCCAAAGTGGTTAGAAAGATCTTCTACATAGCCCACCTCATCACGAAGGGTTTCACATCTAGATCAAGAGAGGTAATCCTGCCCCTTTATACATCCCTCATCAGGCCCATCATAGAATACAATGTCCCTTTTGGGATGTACCTTACCCGACACCTGCAGCAATTAGAAAGACCCCAAAAGTATCTCACCAAGAGGATCAAGGGTCTCAAACAGATGCCATATGCTGCTCGGTTAAAAAACTCCAGCTCTACTCAGTTGCATACCGCCTACTTCAAGGCGCTCTATGCCTGACATACAAAGCTATGTCAAATCCAGAATTAATGGACATGCTCCACCTCAGAAAATCTAAATCCCTTAGAGCCACACGCTCGAGGGACTTGAACCTCAGCACAGAAATAAATAGAACTTGCTGGAGGGACAGGTTCATAACCCAGAGGCTCCCTTCGCTCTGGAATAGAATACCAGTTCATGTGAGGCAGAGCACCTCACTGAATCTTTTCAAGAAGAATCTCGATAAGTGGATGGGGGATCGTAGGTTTGTCCCAGGGATTACTCCCGTGTCACTATTAGACAGAGGCACAGTAAACTAAACCTTAAAAAGGGCACAGTATACTCAAATCAAGGGGTGGCGTAAGCCATACAGAATCAGGCTAGGCTTATAATTGCCCCAGGGCAGATAGCCTAGTATGAACCTATGAACCTATAAACTTCAACCCACTCAGCTAAAGTAATAGTCTTTTTAAGAACTTTCTTCGACATTCTTATAACATCCCTTGGATAACCGATAGACTTCCTGCTCACGTAGTGACTACAGTAATGATTAAAGTATGTACATGTAAATACACCCAGTGGTCACAGCCGTACTGGCTATGCAGTTATGCAAAGTAAAATAACATGGCAGGGATCTACACAGGATTTGAGATGGCTATGCATTTAAACAAAATAAACAAATAACTGATATGCATTGTTGTTATGATATTTATGGCATCCCAAGTCCTGTAGAATATGTTGTGAAAAATAATTTTCCAAAAACTGTATTTTCCCACAAATAAAGAATGGGCCCCTTTACGGGGATGTCTTTAGAACAAATATTTTGCTTGCATTTCAGTTTAGTAGTACTGTTGTTCAGACAATATGGGAATCATGAACTCGTTTTGTTGATTTCTATTTTGTCGATGCATTCTGTGGTATGGATATGTAGTAAACTATGAAGGTGTCAGCGGTATATATTACTGGTGTGTGTGTGTGTGTATGTTAGTGTTATGAGCATTTTGAGTGGCGTATATGTGTGCAACACAACATAGGTTATTCAGTGAGCATGTGTTATAGATTTTGTAAGATTTAAATGTCCCTTTGTATCAGAGTGTACCAATGGGTGCGTATGATATCATTGAACAGCGTGGTTAAGAAAAGGTTTCCTTTTCCTAACTGTTGAGTGAGCTCAAAGTTAGTATATATAGTAGCAAGGGTGTGAGGTGTACCTCTACATATGTATACAATACAATAACCGCTTTCTCTCTAACTCTGCCAGGCATACCATTGCCACTACCTACCTCCTACCTTCTTTATTATATGGAGCCCCTCTTCTAACTAACCTGTCTTCTTCCAATACCACTAAACGTGAAATTTGCTATAATAAAATATCCAAATTCGCTACCAAATCCAAAACCTCTACTCACCATTGCCTTACCCTACAATCTCTAAACTGGCTGGAACTCTCTAACCACCTAGACTATCTCCAACTAACCACCGCTCACAAATTAATATACTATCCAGATAAATGCCCAGCCTTAACAAACATCCTCCCCCCTTACATCTCTAACAAATCTCTCAGATCTGAACACCAAAAATTAATCTCTATCCACAAACCCAAATGTCCTGCTGGCCAACTCCTTCTCTCTTTCACTGTAGGCAAAAAATGGAACTCTCTCCCTCCTTCACCACTTAGGACTATACCTAACTCTGAATCCTTCAAGACCCAACTTTTCGCATACCTATCTACCAAACGTAAATGTTCCTGCTTTCACCCCACATAAATTAATATAAACTTCCCCTTTGAGCCATCCATACTCCTAATCCACGCTGTACTATAACCTCTTTACTATTCTAGAATATACCTATGCTAACTTCCTCAGATTATGCAAGTTCTCTCTCTTGACTCCAAGCATGTAAATATCAAGTAAACCACAGATACCTCTGTTAAGACAATTGAAGCTTATTGCCTGAATGTAAACACCTACATATTGTGCTACCTTTGTCTAAATTGCATTATAATGACCATTTATACACTTGCTGTACCTGACTGCATGAATTTATATAAGTATTTTGACCTCTGTATTAAGTAACCTTTGTAATTCTTATTGCTTACTGGAGCTTTTCTCCCCGGGCCTCCACTGAAAATGGGCACTTTCTGGCCCAGTGGACTTCCCCGGTAATCAAACTGAAAATAAATAAATAAATATGATAAAAACATTTATTCAGTGCAAGCTTGATGGCTTCAGTTAATCTTGGGCATCAATCATACTGTGTAAGAATAAGGGGTCTGTACTGTAATTTAGATTGTACAGCACTGGTAAAATTCTATATTAAAACTACATGCATTGCAGTCAATCAGATATCATTAATTCATTTGTTGAATAAAACAGAGAACTTGTTTACTTTCAATATTAGTTGTAAATTCAGGAAAAAACACATGAGAAACCAGTCTGGTAAGTTTTACAACCTAGTTTAGATTGCACGGCCTCCAGCGGTTTTAAATAGTATTCTTTTTTTTATCATAAATGGATTTTTAATGGTTTTATGGTTAGGCTGTGTTTATGTGCGAATACATAAATGTCTTTAAAGATATAAAAGAAAATGTGTTTTAAAAAACAAGTATAATTCCAGTAGTACACATGGTGATGTTAATTTCTCAAGTTTAAAAACGTGCAGTAAACATGAATTAGGAATTCGATATCAAGTGTGCCTGCTGTTCTTTTTGTGAGAAAGATATGCTGAAGTGACTCTACTCATTTGTCCACATCAGTCAGTGTAAAAGTTCATGTGTTAAATAAATGATCAGCACCAAAGGTTAATGAGCTCATATTACAAGTGCCCAGTTGCTGTGTTTTTAAATTGCGACAGTATGGAGTATTTGATGCTTAGTTCAGTCTGCATAAAGCAGGAACAGTGTTTGACACGTTACTGTAAAACATTGTGAAGCAAAACTTAATCAGAGAACTAGCCTAAAAGTTGTCAAACCCACATTAAAACATTACACTAAGCTATACAATATTGTCAGTCACTTGTAAATGAATAAATCAAGTGAGCAAGCAGAGGTAAAGGTAAGAACCTTTCCTACCTTCACTAGTTCCCGTTACACGTTACTGTAAAACATTGTGAAGCAAAACTTAATCAGAGAACTAGCCTAAAAGTTGTCAAACCCACATTAAAACATTACACTAAGCTATACAATATTGTCAGTCACTTGTAAATGCATAAATTAAGTGAGCAAGCAGAGGTAAAGGTAAGAACCTTTCCTACCTTCACTAGTTCCCAAAGTTTAAAACCTAAAACACACAATAATGAAGACCTTTCTAGCACATCAGGGCAACCAATGCCCTATTTAATAACTTGCAGGACTTCTCAGTGCATTACTGGAGGGGAAAAAAATCAAACTAAATTAATGCACACTAAGAATAAATGAATTAACTGTAACCACTATGCAGTGCACACATAAAAGACCAAGTGCAAATAACTTGGTTTGCCCCACAAAATAGAGGTGCCAGTCATACACAGCTGCTTATAACCCACATCTACTAATGAGATTTGCAATAAAGGACGACGCAGCAATGTTGGCAGCTCAGAGCAATGGAGCCTTTCTTCTGCTGCTGTATAGGGCTTCCCTCTGAATTAATAGTGGGAAACATAAAATATCACTAAACTAGAGCAGATACAAAAGAGAAATCGGCATTAGATGACCCTTAGTATGTGCACTAAACATGGTGTACAGCTTGAATTTACTTAGTTCAGGTAATACCAGGTGTTGTTCATGTTCACCTACTTAACATAAGCAGTCCGCCTTAGAGGCTTCAAAACAAAGAAAGGGAAATCCCAGCAGTCACAGCAACAGAAGCCTTTCTCTTACAAAGGGATTCTCTCTGAAATACAAGTTGGAGAAAAAAACATGAAGGACAGCAAGCACCGAAGTAAACTGCACTCTAAACGTTCTGCAGTATGTGCACAGACCAGTACACAGCCTTGCGTTTATAAAACAGCAGCTGTCAGTCACATTCAGCTGCTTACAACCCACCACTGAGACTTAATAAAAAGGAACAGTTCAAGTGAGTCAGGGTAACAGGAGGTTATGACAGGCAGAACTTCCCAGTGAATTAATACGGGGGAAAATAAAGCAGAATTAAAATACAGCAAACACAAAAGTAAAAATCTGTTTGAGACACTCTACAGTATGAATTCTTTTAGTTCAGAGAGCAAGTGAAGTCATCAGGCAATCAGAAACAACACTGTTGGGAATGTAACAGCTAGGCCATTGCTAAATAAAAGGAAAGTGTTACCCAGGAAGCTGCATGCTTTGGAAATGTATCCCACAAGCAGGTGTTAACCAACTCCAGACGCACAGTAAGAAGTAAATGTTAGGGATACCTTAGCTGCAGTTTAACTAATACATAATGTATTGACAGAGTACAGTAGTGTAATCTGAACAGCTGAGTAATGATTCATGTGTTTTGATGTACGTCTGAACTGTGCCTATTGAAAGTGTTATGCATAAAATATACACAATACAGTACGGAGGAAAAGGACAGTTTCAAGGTTACATACTTTATTTACCTTTCTAACTGTAATAATATGGGTGTTGCCTGAATATTTTAGGAGAGTAACTGCAATCCTGAGAACTGTGAAAAAATAAATGCAAAAAAGAGAATATGCACTGTATGTATGACTGCTGAATCGTGGATGTTCCCCTTACTCTGACACAAAGATTGAGGAGTTAGAATGTAACTCCATATTTCTCTCTCTCTCTCTCTTTCTATACATATATATATAAACATGTTATGTGTGCATAATATACATGGAATACGCAATTGTGGAATTTAAAAATATGAACCTTTGTAATTTACAATCTATAATCCCTGGACACAGATCAGTTTGGCTTTGTGAATGGTACAGCCTGTCTTCTTAAGCTGGTGGGAGGGTCACAGAGGCATTGGATAAAGGCAAGTATACACGCACTGCCTACCTCCTGGATACAGTCAAGGCCTTTGTTCCTGTTTCTTAGTCTGGCATTACAGGAACAACTGTCTCAGTTGAATATAATCCCATACATAACTCAACAGTTAAGACTGATGGCACACTTCGGCTGAATCAACGCCAGTGACCTCCTCAAGGTTTCCATGCTGTGGCCACTCTTGATCGAGGTCTACTTCACTGGTGTCAAAGTTGACATCAAGGGCTGCTGGTTGACCAGGTTTGCTAACGACTGCAAACTAGCTCATATGAATCCTTCCATACCTTTCTAGCAGGGCTACTTCTTACTAACTCACGGTAGCTGGAACATGAACTAAAACGAAATGCAGAGAAATGAAGTACTGTATTCTTTGAGAAACAGGAGAACTTCTGTACATACGTGACACACTCTTCAAACTAGATACTGTCATTAGGCAGTTGAGCACATTTGTGGACAAAGAGCTCTCCCTTGGCTTTCATGTATCAACTGTCATTATAAAATATTTTTAGCTATCCCAGCTAATTACTAAAGGCATATCTTCCAGATCTAAAGAAGTCACTGTTCCTCTAAACTCCTCCCTTGTTATTCACATACTCAAATGTAGTGCACCATTTGGCATGTTAGCATGTACTTGTCCAGACATATTACCCAACTTGAAAAGTGTCAATATTTTCTTAACAAAACAAAACTCAAGTGCAAATTCCCTAAGCTACACAAAGCTTCTAAAAGCCCTATATCTCTACTCTGGCTCTTACAGGCTTCTATACGGTAACCTCACCATGCCCCACAAGGCAACAAATGACTCTCTCCTGCTTCAGGTCTTACACATTCATAAAACTGTACTACCACAAATACCCATGCTAGAGAACAGAGTCCATGTTAAACATAAATAGAACCTGTTGGTATGACTGATAACTGTCCCAGAAAATCTGTTACCTATGGAATACATTTCCTCACACTGTCAAACAAAACAGCTCCCAAATTCTCTTGATAAAAACCTCAGTAAGTGGACAGAGAGATCAGTAAATTTACCCCTGGATTCACAACCCCGTTTCTTATGGCTAGGGGGAGCAAGCAGTTGGAACTGTAGTAGTCAGGCTGCAAATGGTCCAGTGAACTTACTGCCTTGTATCTATCTATGATGCTATAAGCAGCATGGGAGATAGGAGAACCCCACATCTGCAATGCAGGGTGTGAAGTCCCTCCAAAACATGCTTGAAACTATAAGAGAAAGTTTCAAAATTGGATATTATTTTGGTGGGATCACAGTTTACATATTTATCTTTAGTAATTTCTTCTTTATTCCTCTTTCGACCAACATATGCACACACACAAACACACATATATATATATATATATATATATTTATAAAACTTCATGACAGAACCCATCTCACTAATACAACTAAAATTACAGAATATGACTTTTTCTAAATAATATCAGTCTTCCATTTCTTAGAATCTATGACCTTGAAACAATGTAAACCATAAAACAATACTGTAATTATATATTTCACACCTTTCATACTTTACTGATATTTTAGTCCAAAAGCCATCCTGTCATTCTTGTAGATAAAACTAGAACATTTACTATATGCTTTTAATTCCTATTTTTATTTATAATATATTATAATAGGTTCATAGGTTCATAGGTTCATACTAGGCTATCTGCCCGAGGGCATTTATAAGCCTAGCCCATTGTTTTGTGGCTTACGCCACCCCTTTAGTATGGGGAACTATACCCATTATTTTGCTGTGCCTCTGTCGAGCAGTGACACTGAGGTAATTCCTGGGGTATATCTGCGATCTCCCATCCATTGGTCAAGATTTCTCTTGAACAAGGCCAGCGAGGTGCTCTGCCTCACATGTACCGGGATTTTGTTCCACAGCATAGGGAGTCTTTGGGTGATGAATCTATCTCTCCAGCACGTCCTATTAATAGCCGTGTCGAGGTTTAAGTCTCCGCCCTTGTGGCTCTGATGGATCTAGATTTTTGAGGTGAAGCATATTCATCAAATCTGGGTTTGACATGGCCTTGTATGTTAGGCAAAGGTCACCTCTGAGCAAGCGGTGGCGACTGAATAGAGCTGGAGTTCTTTCAGTCGGGCAGCATAAGACAGATTTTGAGACCCTTTATCCTTTTGGTGAGGAACTTTTGTGGCCTCTCCAGCTGCTGCAAGTGTCGGGTCAGATACATTCCGAATGGGGCATTGTACTCAATCATTGGTCTGATGAGTGATGCGTAAAGGGAGACTATGACCTCCCTTGATCTAGATGAGAATCCCTTCATGATAAGGTGGGCAATGTAGAAGGACTTCCTAACTACTTTAGCTACATGGGTGTCGAATGACAGACTACTATCAACCTGGGTCCCCAGGTCCCTGATAACTTCTTCTGTGCTCAGTGGATTGCCACCTATTTGGTAGCTAGGGGTAACCTTGTTTTTCCCGAAGGGTATGACTATGCATTTTTGGCATTTAACTTTAGGCCGTGGCTCTGGCACCAGTTATCCGTTTCTGTGAGACCCTTCTGAAGGATATCTGTGTCAGATGTGTTTTCTACTATGGCCCAGTTTGCAGTCATCTGCAAACTTTGTCAGCCATAACCCTCCTGTGTTTGCTTGTACTGGAAAAGTAGATGCCAAACAAGAGTGGGCCCAGGACTGAGCCCTGTGGGACACCACTTGTGACAGGCTTTGAGTCTGACATGGCGCCAGCAACTCTGACCCTGTGGGTTCTGTCACTCAGCCAGTTTGCAACCCATCTTGTGATGTATGGGTTAACATTTAAGCTGATGAGTTTTCAATGATACCCGAGTGGGGTATTGTATCGAAGGCCTTAGCCAGATCGAGGTAGGCTGTATGGACTGCCTTTCCCTCATCAATGGCTTTGGTGACTGTTTCGAAAAAGTCAACCAAGTTTAAAAGGCATGATCTGCCTTTGACAAAGCCAAACTGGGTTGGATCCAAAGTCTGCAAATTCCCTATGTCTTTATTTATGAGGTCCATTATGATCCTCTCCATGGCTTTGCAGATAAGGCTTGTCAAGCTAATGGGCGGGTAATTTCCAGGGTCTGTGGAGGCACTGCCTTTGTGAAGTGGGACCACAGTTGCAGTGCGCCACTCCCTGGGTACGTATCCAGAGGTAAGACTTTGATTAAACAGCTGTCCTAGCTGTGGGTTTAATTCCTCATTGAGTTCGTGGAGCACACAGCCGGGGACACCATCGGGTCCCATGGATGCTGTGTTTTTTGCTTTGGAGAGAGCAGTTCCCACTTGGGCGCTGGAGATGTTTGGGGGGCTGCACTCATTTGGTATAGATATCTCTCCTTTTGGGGGGGAGAAGTTTGCACTGAACCTGTCAGCCAGTATGTTGGCAATGTCTGTAGGATCAGTAATCTTCACATCATTTTGAACTAGTTCTGAGCATATCTGGGAGTTTCCTCCTAGGTTTCTAACATAGCTAAAGAAGGCCTTATGATTGTCTTTTGAGTCTTTAGCTATTTTTCTCTCGAAATTTGCTTTGGATGATTTTATGAGAGCTCTTAGTTTTTACTTATAGTGATCAAGGGTGTCTTACCTTTTAAGGATTTTGCTCTATCTTGTAGTAGCTTCCTCCTTTTGTTGTAGAGTTTGTTTATGGCTGGGGTCCACCAGACTGGGCGCTTGCCTTTGGTACAAAGAGTCTTTGTTTTGCTTGGGATTGCCTTATCCATGCAGTCCTGCAGGTGCTGGTAGAAGGCGTTTGTAAGTGATTCAGTGGCTTGAGTATTGTTTTCCGCCTCGGAGGCCTGAAAGGAGACCACAGTAGTGTTTAGAAGTGTGACGTCGGCTTTTTGCGAGTTCTTTACTGTGTTCTTTTTATTTCAGGTGGGGTGGGATGAGGACCTCCAGCGAGATTAGTTTGTGATCTGATCTCACCAGTGAGGGGTATACTTCCGGTGTTGAACATTGTGCTCCCATGTTCGTGATGATGAGATCAAGTATGTTATCTCCTCTTGTGGGGATGGTGACTAGTTGTTCCATGGCATTTGAGTTTATGAATCCCAGGAACTTTTGGGCTAGGGTGTTTGGGCTTGAGTAGTGTTCCCAGTCTATATTAGGGTAATTGAAGTCACCTAGTATGATGGTGTTTGGTGATACATTTATCCCCTCTAGTGTTTTCAGGAAGGCCATGTGAGTTTCCTGAGTTTGTGAGGGTGGCCTGTAACATGCTACAATTTGCAGAGCAGTCTTGCCTATGGTTAATTGCACCTGGATGGTCTCCGATGCATCGTGCGTTGCCACCAGTCTTGAGGTGTGGGTGTCCTTGATGAATATGGATACCCCTCCTTTCTTGGTATTGTCCGGATTTTGGGGCCGAGCATGATATGAGGTAAAACCTGATAGGCTGGGGTGCTCTCAGGAGCCTTGAACCAGGTTTCTGTCACAGCACAGACATCGATGTTCTCCATACTGAGAAGGGCCTTGAGTGCGTGCATTTTGAGATTTAGACTTCTGGCATTGAGCAGCATTACCCTTAGTATTTTCCTTTTTTGTGTTCTAGGGTGGTAGGTTTAGAATTTGAGCCTTGCCTAAAAAGGCACTATGGGGTGGCAAGAGCCTTTGCCAATATCCGAATCCCAGGGGTGACAGGTGCAAGCCGTCCCTTCTTGCAGCGTGGCTTGTCCAGCATGTCATCCCAGGCAGACAGATACTGGATCCCCTTTGAATGACACCAGTGTTTAAGCCAATTGTTAAAGCTGATCATCTTATCTCTGTATTGTGGCATCATTCTTGGTGAAGGTAGGATACTGCTCAAGGTCAGGGTCATACCTGCCTGGGCTACATAATCAGAGAGCTCCTCAATGTCTCTTTTCATGTAGTCCAAGGAGGTGCGTCTCAGGTCGTTTACACCAGCGTGGACAATGACTGAGTCATATTTGTACCTGCTGTTGAGAGACCTGAGTGCTTGCATTATGTGGCGGATTCTAGCGCGCGACAGGCAGCTTACTGTGACCTTCTCCTTACTCAGTCTGGTGAGCGGGACATCAGTGTGTCTGACTATGGAGTCACCAATGACTAGTGTGTCTGGCATTGTGTTTGGCCTTAAGGGCTGTGACTGTTTGACACTCTGACTGTGAGGTCTATGTGTTCTTGGTGTTGTGTTCTGAGGTGGTGGTTGTTTGGGTGTCTGCTTTGGTGGCCTCTGCTGTTTTGGTAGATTTTGATCAGAGCCTCCGAGTATGTCTTTGTGTGTTTATGTGTATGATTTGAGGTTGTAATGGTACTATGTGAGACTGGGTCTATAGTGTGTGTGGTAACCTTCTCCTCCTGACTGGTCTTGCCAGTCCTATGTTGAGAGAGCTCAGCCTCCAGTTTGGCCGTATAGTTGCATCTCTCGCATGTATTTGTGTTTTGTGGGAGGAGGAAAGGGTTGTCTGTGTACATGAGGCAATTGAAACATTGCCTCAATATTCCCAGGTTCACCAGCTGAGCAGGAGAGGACACTAGCAACTGATCCCTCAACATGCTAGAAGGGTAGACGAAAAATTTTAAAAAAGATTCCGGGGGACGTGGGTGACCGAGAAATGGGGGGTTGCCTTTTTGGGGTACTATGACAAGAGTGCCGTATCAAGGTAATAAGTACTGTAGGAGCAAGTGCTAGGTTTAATAGATAGAGAATAGTCTACTTGGAGTCAAGTAGAGTTGATCTTTTTAGTTATAGGATACGCTGATTTGATCAGTAGTATAGTTCGAGGAAGGTAGTTTTAAGGGAAAATTTGAAGAGTGGACTTTAGGTAGCCCGAATAGTTTAAACCTGCTTAACCGGCACTGCCCTAGTGTGCAACAGTGGCAGCTCCGCTAAATCGCTCTAAATCACGCTAGCGTTTTATACCAGGGGCTGGAAAAAGCTAGAAACTGGCCCAAAGCGACCAATAAACTACTAGTTACTGGCTGAAACCTCACAAAACTGGACAAAGGCAGCTCAATGCTTCCCACTCCCACTGGTAAGCAAGGTAGCTTCCCTTCCCCAATTAAGGCAAAGGAAACAGTACACAGGAACTACAACCAAAGCCCAGGAATCAGCAACTCTGAAACTGGACTAAACTAGTAAAGCAGGAAAGCAAGGCTTCCCTTCCCCAAATAAGGCAAGGAAACAGTACACAGGAACTACAACCAAAGCCCAGGAATCAGCAACTCTGAAACTGGACTAAACTAGTAAAGCAGGAAAACAAGAGATATTTTTCTTTTTTTCTTTTTTTTCACAAAACAGGCAGAAACAGGTACAGCAAACACTTATAAATGCTATGAATCAGCTACTACAGCTTACACAGAAGAATTTGCTACAAATACAGTCAAATAGTAACAAACAAGGATTCCAAGTGCAATATTAAGTTAAATGCAGTAAAACAGCTTCAATGTAACAGAAAGGCAGGCGAAATACAGTTGCTAGGTATTCAGATGTGGAAAGCAACAAAAATATACTTAGTATCAAGAAAATCGCTATTCAGCTCTCTGCAGCCTGGATTACTCTGCTGGCCACGTGGAGTCTGTGCTGAGTAGGTACAAGCTGAAAGTTTTATACCAGGGGCTGGAAAAAGCTAGAAACTGGCCCAAAACGACCAATAAACTACTAGTTACTGGCTGAAACCTCACAAAACTGGACAAAAGGCAGCTCAATGCTTCCCACTCCCACTGGTAAGCAAGGTAGCTTCCCTTCCCCCAAATAAGGCAAGGAAACAGTACACAGGAACTACAACCAAAGCCCAAGAATCAGCAACTCTGAAACTGGACTAAACTAGTAAAGCAGGAAAAACAAGAGATATTTTTTTCTTTTTTTTCTTTTTCACAAAACAGGCAGAAACAGGTACAGCAAACACTTATAAATGCTATGAATCAGCTACTACAGCTTACACAGAAGAATTTGCTACAAATACAGTCAAATAGTAACAAACAAGGATTCCAAGTGCAATATTAAGTTAAATGCAGTAATATAATATAACAAATAATGGGAGAATTCATAAAGTTTACTGCAATATGTACACAGTGTAACCTTTTTGAATTCAGAGACAGCTCTACTACAGTGGGCGGCCATGTCATATGCTAGTGAGGCAGTCAGGTGAAGAAGTATATCCTAACTGACCATGTACTCTCTTCCAGGACTGTCTTAGAGAAGGCATCTGCACAGCAACATGAATCACTTGGCTGTGTAGATTAGTACTGCTGTTCCTTTCATGTCATTGTAGTGAACACACCACTGCGGCAGAGGTAAGTGCTGGGAAGTTTAGTGGTAAGGTAGGCTTAGGAGGTGAATGTATGAGTGTATGCCAGGGACTGCATGTCTGAGCATTATGTGTGAGTATGTGTATGCCTGGGAGATAGCGGTAGGGAGTTAGAGAGGTGGTTAGATAGAAGTGTGTGTGTGTGTGTGTGTGTGTGTGTGTGTGTGTGTGTGTGTGTGTAACTTGGGGGGCTGTCATACTTACACACACAGGCTAATGAATAGAGTCTGTATCACTGGGTGGATGGATCCATTAGTCACCAGAGAAAAGTTGCGCTTAACCAACATGTAAACACTGTGGGAATTAGGGAGAACCACTAGCCTGAGCAGTACTTATACGCTATGGGCATTGGGGGTAGACCAGTGGAGGGAAACACTAGCCAACAGAGATACTAAGTATGGCATGCCTTAAGGGCACATATTGTAAAAAAGATGCATGGAACCACTTTACTCCAGGGGGTGTGTACTGTGCCAGACAAATGCACCACATCAGCTTCAAACACTGTACCCTTCCCACAGAGGATATTAGCCCTCTGCACCATCACTAGCAGGGATGTATTTTAGGAATATGTACATGGAAAAACAAAAACATATAGGAAAGTGCTTTAAACCATGCAGCTTAACATAAAAACTCCTACGTTAGCATTAGCCCAGTACACTAGGTAATTAGATTAGCAACTGTTTTTTAATATATATGGAGGATCTCAGGCATTATGCAATGTCTGCAACATGTGATGTATGAGGGTGAGGGGCAGGAATCATTAGGCATAGCACTCCACTTCATAAACAACTTTAGCCCTATCATGCATTTACTGAAGGAAAGGAAATTTGAAAAGCGAATATCTGGCAGTAAGGACTGACCATTTTATTTCTTTCTTTCTTTATTTTATTTATCATCCATGAATTATCTGGGCAGGGTCAAATGAGACATTGTAAGTGTTCTTATGACAGTGACAGATACTAAGTATGTGGTGTGTATGCTTTTGCATGTAAGAGGGTAATGACTGATTTGGGGGGGTGACTGTGCTTACATGATGTGGCCAACACGCTACTGTGGGAAGTACTGATTTGCAATTCATGGTAGTTAACTACAATTCATAGCCATGCAAATTCGCTGATGAGATCTATCCACATTGCAGCTAATGAGTCTATGAATCTCAAAATGCTACATCTCCTTAGCACTTTTTACCACTGCCCTCATCACAAAGCAAAACCACTGTAATGAATCCTTGTTCAAAAAGAATATTTCATTAAATTTATTTCTTCTTAATCTCTTTAACTATATTCTATTCATCTCAATCAATTTTAGTCTCGCATAATTCTTGTCCCGTAACCTTCTGACTGACTAAATCTTCCTCTTTAGTATGGATCATGATCTCAAACAATTACTGTAATTTAATGTTTCCCACCAATTTCCTTTACAGTACTCAGTCAGCATGTAGGCCAAACATGACAGACTTATTTCCTTAGGACAATATAAGGTTGAAAACCCATACATACCTCCCGTATGGTTCTTTTTCAAATACTGGCATATGCCACTAAAATCTCTTCATTTTATCTATCTTCAATCTTTTTTTTGTGTGTGACGTGTGAATGCAATATCATTTGCAAAGTAAACTTACTTATATTTCTTGTTTGAAACAATGCATATTATACACCCCAAGTCTTACTTATGCTATTTAGATCCCATCCTGAGAACACAATGTAATTTTAGTGTGAAAGATTGATAATTTTACTTTCACATCATATCTGCACATTTATTTATATAATATTTGTATACTGGGAAAGTCCAGTTGGACCAGAAATTGTCCTCTTTCAGTAGAGGCCCAGGGAGAAAGCTCCACAATCAGAATCTTTCAAAATAAAGTACAAATATTTTAAACCACAAAATAGCATGTTACATTACAAAACATAAGAGTGAAAAATGTTGTAATGAGAAAAACACAGAGCATATATTTCATAGTAGAGTGTAATGAAAAACAATAACATGAGTTGGACAAAATATCTGAGGAAAAACTCAGTAGTCATATTATTTGTTATATAGATTACTATGTGGTAAATGAGACCTGAGACAGTTCTAATAAGACATGTAAAGAGATATCAGAGATTACATGATTAGAGACAGTGAGGGGAAACTGAGTGATGTCTTAGTATGAGAGAGGTGTTCATATTATGGTTATAGAAGGAAGGATGGAGAGAAGGAGATTATAAGATGAGTGCAAGGTGTAGGGGGACTTCAGGTAGCTTTGGTGAGTAGGGAGGAAACAGCTACAGGTAAGGTCTGCACAGATTAAGTGAATAAGGTAAAGTGGTGGGAAAACAAAGAGTGGAGTAACAAGCTGGAGAGAGTTGTGAAGTGTGATTTAGGCTGAAGGGTGTGAGTGATGTATAGTGAGTAAGTTCAACCAGGATGGTCACAGGAGCAAGTTGAAGACTTTGCAAAGTATTTGTTTAGGGAGCATTTAAAGGTGGGTAGGTTAGAAATAGTTATGCTGGTTAGAGATAAGGGTTTCCATTTTTTTTGCTACTGAGTATGAGTAGAGGCTTTGTCCAGGGGATTTATTTGGTTTATTTATGGCGAGACGTAGTTTGTCTTCTGATCTAAGACTTCTTTTTGCAAAATATATGTTGATTAAGGGAGTTAGGGTTGGGCAGGCTAATGGTTTGTGTATGATTTTATGTACTGTTAAAAGATGAATCTAGGAGAGGTGGGAGGGGAGTTCCAGCCAGCTAAGGGTATGTAGAGGATTACAGTGATGAATAAAGGAGGATGAATTAGCACCAAACTTGGCAGTTTTGTTGTAGTGGCTTTTAAGTTTGTTTTTTATTGAGGACTGTAAATTGGTTAGAACTGGTGCTCCATAGAGTAGGAAGGGCAGAAGGTAGGCTTCGGCTAGAGTAATTTTTGAGGGCGAGGTCAGCTAAGGTTTATTTATTTACAGCATACCTAGTTTTTGACGGGTTTTCTTGATATTGCTTTGCATGTAGAGGTCAAATTAAAGATTGTCTATTATGACTAATATCAGGTTGGCATGATGGACTAATACAATTTCACTGCCATTTCCTGAAAATATTTTCAAAGATGCTTTGTTAGGGGGTGTGAGTTTTGGGGGTAAAGAGGAGGAGTTTGGTTTTTGTGGGGTTGAGTAGGAGTTGTGCTGTTGTAAGCCAGGTTTCAATGGAGATGACAACATGTTGAGTGATTTCTTGGAGCTGAGTTAAGGTGTTTGAAGAGAAGATGATATAGCAGAGTCATCTGCATATTGAATCAAGTTGCCTTCACAAGAAGATGAATGAAGCTTACTGATAAAATATTGAATAGTAGAGGGCTAAGGATGGGTCCTTGTGGGACTCCTGTGGAAGTCCCACAAGGACTTCCACAGGAGTCCCACAAGTACCCATCCTTGTGGGACTCCTGTGGAAGTGGGAAGATATGCAGAGATGGATCCTTGCCATTTTACAGCTAGCTGCCTGTTGGCAAGGCAGCTAGAGAACCACTGAATAGATGGAGATGATAGACTCAGGGTGGATTGAGGAGTTTACTGTGAAAGGCCATGTAAAACGCTTTTGATAGATGTACAAATAATGCAGATACCAGTTTATCAGTGTTACAAGCATTATTGGCAGTGTCTGTAAATGACAGTAATGTAGTACAGTTGCGGTGGTCTGGCCGAAATCCATGTTGTGTATTGGTGATTACCTTATTTTGTAAGAAATAGTGCAGAAACTGATGTAGACATCTTTCAAGGATTTTAGAAGGGAGACAAGATGGCTATGGGACAGAAATTTGTAATGTCAGTGAAATTACTTCCTTTATTAAAGGGGATAATATGCGTCATTCTCCATAAATTAGGGACACAGAATTCTGTTATTCATCTATTTTTTTTTCAATAAACATCTTTATTAAATTATCATGTATGACATAGGCAATCTTACTTTTATATAAATGGAAAACAAATACTGATACCAGTTTATTTGCAAACATGATACATCACAGACACCATTGAAACAACTGTAGTTGAAAACATTGTACATCACTTATAATCTAGCCCATCATTGTCATTTAAGCATTATATGGCTCATTCAAATCCTGCCTCAAACTTTGTACCTTCTCCTCCTTCCCTTATCTAAAAGTCCCAGTTCCAGTTGTATTATGTAATCTCAAAAATCATATCCCCAGTCAGTCAATCATTAAAATCTGCCAGCTCTTTAAACTCCCAAAAAATATGTTCCCAGTCACCTCTTTCTTGTTCATCACACCTCCAACATTTGGTATCCACGTATAAAATACTCACGTAAACACTTCCAGGCAAGGATCCTAAATATTCTAGACTTTAATATTTTATATGCTCTACTAATTATTCCTTTTTTTAATGGCAGCTTCTGTTCTAGATTCTATTAAAAACTCTACCAGTACTGGTCTTACATTTAGGACCCCTCTATTTATTTGTCCAAATAAATTCATGGCCTTTTCATCTATTACCTTTTCCCCTTATAGTATTTTGCTCCCCACCTTGGTGTTCTTTTTGCAGTTTTTCCCATAAATTCCCAGCCCTCTTGCCTATTATCTGTTCCCCATCAGAGAATCTCTCTCTCCAGTCTCGTTGTTCTCCTTTAAAGTCTGCATCCCAGATCCCAGTCTCTCCTATTTCTTGGGCTTCCCCCCGTATCATCGTCATTCCTTTCCACTTTGAATTATAGTTTTCTGCTTGTGACATGTATAAGACCCTTAACCGTGTTGCTGTAAAATCCCCCCACAAATTGGGTAATCCTAGTCTGCTTAAACTTTTTTTAATTGCTATCCACAGTTTCTCCTCTAATATTTGTATCATCTTCTATTTTGTCTCTTCACATATATATTACATATATATTACATTTCTAATCTCTAATCCTTAACCTATAAATACTTAATCATATCACCAACAATATAATTTGGATAATTTGTGTGTGTGGTACATAACATACTGCTATTGTCTTTGTTTTTTTTTCATAAATTTTGTTTTTGTGAGAAGAAGAAAGCGGTCTTAAAATGTTCCACAATACTGTAATGTCCTTATCTGGTTTTGTTGGATGTATAATATAAATAATACAACAACAGAGAGCCAGCTTTTTTCTGACTACCATATTATAGCCTTGAATTTTTCCAAGTCATATTTTTTTCTTTGCCAATGGTTCTAAATATAATGCAAACAACAAAGGGGAAAGTTGGACCCTACACACTCTATAGACTCTTTGCCAGCAGATCCCTCACTATCAGGGACTCATCATCACTTTTATTTTGCCTGCAATCAAAGTTATGTTTCCATCACCGTATACTAAGTCCAGTCAGTTCTTGCTAATATTCCTCTCAAAAAGCAAATCATTACCCAATAAAGCTGGTAATTTCTTTCATTGTTAACAATCCCCATATCAGTGTTCCGCTCATTTTGTCATTCTGGTTCATCTCCCTCAACAAAATTAATATGACATCATTATCTACATTGCTCGGTATCATTTTGCCATTCAACATTTTATATCACTAGTTAATTTTCCTAATTCTTCTTTACATGGATTGTGAGAACATGAATTTATTTCCAAATGTTTGCTTCTTCCACTATTGACCACACTCTCCTTTAGCTGATCCGTGTTATTTCTTATTCCTTTTCTTTCGTCTTAGCCTTTTTTAACCTCCTAGTCTTCAAGTTCTTCACAGGAATCAGCAGTTTTTTATATGGGTTCAATAGGAAGACCACACCATCTACAACTTTCCCTTTTCTTAAAGATATGTAGGCTAACAAAGAGTCTAGAAACCTCAGATACCTCTTAACCTTGAAGTTATATTTAATTTTCAACCCTTTATCTTGGTTTGTAAATTTCTTCTTTATATATTTCCATTTTCTTTTTCTTTTACAAATTTTCTCTACATTAATATTATTCTGCTATATCTTCTATTTCTTAACATTTCTAATAACATTTCAGCTTCTTCCTTTTGGTTGTTTCCCTTCCAATTTCTGTTGTAAGTTTTGTTGTCACAAAACTTTTTGTGAGTTGCTTCAGTTGTTCAAATAAAGTCCTTGTTAATGCATCATAATTATGTCATGCATATTATATTTTTTTCTGTTTATTTTCATGTTAGCATCTGGGGTTTGCTCTTTTGGTGTTCTTTTTTTTCTTGCTTTTTTGCTTTTTTTCTTCTCTTTTGTCCCTTTTTGCAATATTTTAACAATTTTCAGTCTCTCTCTAAATAATTATTGTTACTTCTTAACTATATCTCCCTTTAGTTTTTATTTCCCCTAGTTTTAAACTCTCTAGATAAAATTATCCTCTTCTCTTAGTTATATTCATTTGAAATTTCAAATTTCTTTTCTTCTCCTCTAATTTTTTCAACTGATAGCTGGGAAAGCACCATTGTTTTCTTTTTGATAGCTGGGAAAGCACCATTGTTATTGGCGATTGTTTTAGTTATTATTGGGTTATTGGCGCACCTTCGAAATAGTTACCATGTTCCTGTGATTTCATTTAAATTCATAGTTATGATCATATTTTGTATATAAAATAGTTATATATGTTATGTCAATTCAAGAATCTGTATATGTAAATTCAATGCAAACTTCCATCTTGAATCTATAACTTCCTTCGTCCAAATTTTATCTTTTTTTATCTTCATAAAATCTGGTCCCCTAAAACCATCTCTACTTCTGCAACCAAATTCCTCCAGTCTCTAGGCATCTAGTCTTATTTGTTGCTGACCCCTTCTTATTATTCCCATGCTGCAATTTTGTTCCATTACAGTCTTTTTGTTGTGTATTGAATTTTCTTAGCTTTAGTGTAATCAGTTTTGTCTTCTCCTCGTCCTCCCTTAGTGTTATACCTCTTCCTTTTGTATCTTTTTCTCTTCTCTACATCTTTTCCAATATTCAGTACTAGTCTTCTCATTATCTTTTTTGCCCCAAGGTGTTCTACCACCCAAAAAACTTTGTTCAGTTCTTTCTTTTATCAAATTTTTTCTTCTGTTCTTCTCTAGGTGTAGTTTATGTACTTTCATTACTTGTGTTTTATATTTTTCATAATTCTCAACTTTTCTATTTATTTTTTATATATTTTTTCTCAAGACCAGCATTTATTTAATTTTCCAGATAAGAATTTTTTACAACCAGTACAGTAAGTATGCTTGCTTTTGCTTTATTGTTGAATTATTATGTCCTTTTTTTATTTGTTGCGGCATATACTGTTACGTATATTTTGGTCTTTTATATTTTTATTTGTACATCTTTTATACTCAACTATCAGATTTTACACAGCCTATTTTACAGAAGAAGCCCTCAAAACAGAAACAAACAAATCCCAAAAAAAACACACAAACTTAACAATACTAAATTAAACAAAAAACACAATAATCAACAAAAAAAACAAAAAAACAAAAGTTGATAGCTGCACAGACAGGCTAGAGTTAACACAAAGCAAAAGAAAGTGCTGCTAAGTAAGACACATGGCATGGTATGTGTTATTAGTTAGTGCTACTTGATTTTGCCCATCTTTATAGCTCTTTTCTGAGAAAACACTTGAATGAATGCTTTTCACTTCTCTTCCAAGCCATTTCTCTCTCTTCATCAAATCTTCTTCTAGTGACAAAACCAGACACAAAACTGCTAAGATACCTTTGTTTACCAGAAAAAAAGTCTTATAATATAAATAATTTTTATTTTTTGTATTATTGCTTTTACTAAAACTTGTTACTGGATAACGCCTAAGGTCTTAACTCAGCCATTTCCCTCTGCAAGCATGGGAAAAAGCACACTGATTTTTCTTTTGTCATATTCTCTTAATCAGACATTTCCTCTCTCTCCCCATTGCAGTGCCTACATTTCTTAAAACTGAACAAAGAAAAAGAGAGAAGGGAGAAAAAAAACACAACAACAAAATCACCTGTTAATATTAGTATTCCCATTGCATTTAAAAGAAAACTGAGAAAACTTTACTTCAAGTCTAATTGTTTTTGTCTTATCTTTAAAGCTATCCCAGCTGGAAAAAAAAATTATTGCTTTCAGGCAACATTATTTCATAGCCAATTTCTCTCTTTTTTTTTTTTTTTTTCCTCATCCAATCTCCTTCCACCAGACTGCCTCCAGTTTCTCTTTATCAGATTGTCTCCATGGAGACATGAGAACCAGACAGCCAGTTTCTCTTTATCAGATGGTTTCCTTGGAAACACGAAGACCAGCTGCAGAATTGCTAAGTATACATGCATTTTCAAGAAGAAAGCCTCAGAATATTCAATATTCTTTTTAATTTACTTGCTCTCTCAAAACTTATTTAAAGTCCTCAATCCAGTCATTTCACCATGCAAGAATGAGAAAAAGCACATTAATTTTAACTTTGTCATGTCTTTTTAACCATGCCTTTTTTAACATTGCATTGCCTATATTTATCAAAATGTACAAGAAGAAAGAAAGAAGAGGGGAGAAAAAGAAAAACAGCACCCGTTTACAATCCCCATTACACTTAGCATGCAAAGAAAACCACACACAAATAGATTACTAGTAAGAAAGGAAAAAGTTTCCTTTATTTACAGTTAGCTTTCTCCCCTCCCTCCTCCGTCACCAAAGCATTTTTCCAAACATTAATGACATGACGTAGGGTATACACTTTAGAGTCCCCCACAAATCCAACAAATTTTGAAAAAGTTCAATATTTCCAGATTTTCTTGTTCTCTCATATTTCACAAATATAATTACTGCATTGTAATCCCACATTAAGTTACTTGTTTTATTACTGTTCTTCTCTATTGCCCAGATCCCATCTTTGCTTCATTTCCAACATATTCTCAATTCTAATAGTTAACTCTCATGCTCCCTTCCTTCTCTCTAACATTTTCTGTTGAAATACTGGAAAAGGTTTCACAGGTACAGTCTGTCTGTGGTCTTTATTACCAGAATAATAAGCAGCAGAATATCCTTCTATTTCACAGCTCACTTTTTATTGGAAAAACTTTTGTATTTCCTCCTTAGCATGTGCTTCATTAAAAATGATTTTGTCCCTCTAGGGAAGAATACTTTTAAGACAGCTGGATACAGTAGTTTGAATCTTATATCTGTGTCTTAAAATTCCCTGAATAATATAATAAATGTGTTTCTCTTCTGCCTGGTGTACGAGTAATCATTCTCCACAAACACTCTGCTGTCTCCCACTTCTAGTATTTTGTCCTTCTGCCACAGTTTTATCAGAATCAACTCCTTCTGCTGGTAGGATTGCATCTTTACTATTACAGGTCTAGGTTGCTTTCTTATAGCTAGGTTTGGAGCATACACACAATGTGCCCTTTCAACTAACCACTCCTGCGGTGGAATACCAGTCCAGTTGCTTATTTGTGCTTTCATAAAATTAATGTAGTCTGGTCCTTCCAGCTTCTTTGGTATAGCTGGAAATCTCAGGTTTTCCCTAAGTGCTCTGACCTCTAATTGTATTATTTTTTTGACACAGCTCTTCCTGAGCAGTCTCATATTCAGCCAGCCTTTTCTTCATTTCAACCTCCGATTTTTGCAGCTTTCCCATCTCATTTGAATATCTGTTTAAAGCTTCTTCCATTTTTT
Organism: Protopterus annectens; assembly: GCF_019279795.1. Taxonomy (NCBI): domain Eukaryota; kingdom Metazoa; phylum Chordata; order Ceratodontiformes; family Protopteridae; genus Protopterus; species Protopterus annectens. Next base: position 45,624,704 of record NC_056745.1, read on the forward strand.
CCAGCCTTTTGTTGTTTGTGTTGATATACGCCATCAATGTTTTGTTTATCTTAACAAGGTCTGTATGCAGTTGTCTTATATCCTCCTGTAGGTTATTGGAAGTCATGTCTGAAGGTTGCATTGCTTTTTGCTGATCAACTACAGAACTTTCCCTAGTCAGTGTTTCTTCCTCACTTTGTGTAGTTGATTTTTGTCCGGGTCTTCTGTATTTCTTTATTCCTGGCATCCAGGCAGTGCACGTAATAGCCAGTTACTGAAATTTACCCATAAGCACAAGTGTATTGGCCTTCTCTGCTGAGTTTGTTTTTACACCGGAAGAACTAGAAACAAGCTGTTACAATGTGCAGACATCTTGGAACATCCCTGTTACTGAAATATTAATAAGAATTCTGACTGGGTATGTTACTGCATCTTCAGCTAGATTTAGGTATTCCAGGGGAAGGTTGTCGACTGAGGAGGAACAAAGTTTTAGTTTACATAAAAGGTTTTTTATGAAAGTTATAGAAACTGATTGAAAGATAAAGTGGGTGAAGTCTGTATGTGTATTGAAGAGGTTGCAGATAGGTAAGTTTTGTGAAGGAAGTGTGGTAGGGGACATTGGATGCATGGAAGGGTACGAGATAGGCAAGTATGAGATTAAGTGGGCTATGTATTCTATGAAGTATGTATTGAAATAGGTAGCGGTTTGAAAAGGGAGGATGTCTGGGTATGAGATGGGATCTTTTTTTTGTACCTGGGCTGATGACAGAGAATATGGAGGACCAGAATTTTTTATAGTTCTTCTTATGGCTATCTTGTAGCCGAGTGTAAGACTTTTTATTTCTATTAACTTGTTTCTTGATTTGTTTTGTAGTGGTCTGAATAGTTGCCAATTTTTGTCATTTTTATTCTTTTGCCAGTTAATCCATGCTTTGTATTTGTATTTCATAAGGAGTTTGCATTGGTTGGTGAGCCATGGAGTATGACTGTTTTTAATTACTTCTGTACAGTGTGGGGCTAAGCTGTTAAGAATATTTAGAAATGCTGCACTAAAAGTATTCAACTGCATGATTTAAGGGGAGTATTTTTAGGATGGACCAGTTAACTTCTTTCAGAGCTTCAATGAAAGACTCTTTGGAGCAACTGGAGAGATTATTGGTAGTTTTGACCTTATGTTATTTTGTTAGTTTTTTAACACTCCAGCGAGCATAAGCTGGCAGGTTGTGTAACACTCCTGTGAGCATAAGCTGGCAGGTTGTGTAACACTCCTGAGAGCATAAGCTGGCAGGTTGTGTAACACTCCTACGAGCATAAGCTGGCAGGTTGTGTAACACTCCTGCGAGCATAAGCTGGCAGGTTGTGTAACACTCCTGCGAGCATAAGCTGGCAGGTTGTGTAACACTCCTGCGAGCATAAGCTGGCAGGTTGTGTAACACTCCTGCGAGCATAAGCTGGCAGGTTGTGTAACACTCCTGCGAGCATAAGCTGGCAGGTTGTGTAACACTCCTGCGAGCATAAGCTGGCAGGTTGTGTAACACTCCTGCAGCATAAGCTGGCAGGTTGTGTAACACTCCTGCGCAGCATAAGCTGGCAGGTTGTGTAACACTCCTGCGAGCATAAGCTGGCAGGTTGTGTAACACTCCTGCGAGCATAAGCTGGCAGGTTGTGTAACACTCCTGCGAGCATAAGCTGGCAGGTTGTGTAACACTCCTGCGAGCATAAGCTGGCAGGTTGTGTAACACGCATAAGCTGGCAGGTTGTGTAACCCTCCTGCGAGTATACGCTGGCAGGTTGTGTAACCCTCCTGCGAGTATAAGCTGGCAAGTTGTGTAACACTCCTGTGAGTATAAGCTGGCAGGTGTTTACTTAATGTATCAGAGAGGGTACCTGAGGAGGTAAAATTACATGGGTTGGTAACCACAATCCAATCCATGAAAGATTATTGAGAGTTATTTTTGCCATACTTTGTTGGTGTATTAATAAGTTGAGTGAATCCAAAGAGGTTCATGCTGTTGACTGCTGAATTTGCGGATAAGGAGTGCCAGTTAATGTATGGTCAAAAACAACAAGGACTGCCACTTAATGTTTATATCACCCAGGAGGATAATTTCATTTGTGATTGTATCTGCTATCCAGGATAGTATGTTTTCAAGTATTGGAATGTTCTGTCCTGGGGGATATATAGCACAACAATGCATATGCTCTCGGCTCTATTAAGTTTTAGGAATGAGATTAGGAGTTCTGCTTTTCCACAATTTGGGAGTGTGCCTGTATAGGGAGTTACTGTGAGTATATTTGTGAAGATTATTGCTATTCCACCTGCTTTACGTGTTCTATCAACCTAAATAATATTATAACCAAGGAGTAGTATTTCAGCATCTTTTATTTCAGGATTTAGCCACGTCTCTGTTGTGGCTAGGATGTCTGAGTTGTGTTGGTTCATCCAGGCCTGAGAATCTCTGATTTTGTTGCTTATTTTAGTGTAAATATTTTCATGAATTTTTACGGTATATTCTTTGGTTTGGGGTGTATGTCACCACATTGATGTATGGTAGAGAAAGATGGTTTGTTTATTATGGCATTTTTAGCAGAGATGGGAAGAAGCGTTACCTTAACATTGGGACTGACATATTCAGCATTGTTCAGTAACAGCAGTGGAATGGAGTTAAGGAAAATAAGCCTGAAGAGATTTCTGAGTAGCTAGCGGGAAGGTGGTCGATAGGGGAGGATGAAGTAATGGTTGAGTTGTGTTTATTTATTATTATTACTGGTGATGATGTTAGGAATGAGAAGAGGAGGATGAATAAGGTGATATAGGAGGGAAACATGTTAATCCTGCCAAAATGAATCAGCCTGCTAACATGCCATGCTCCTGCTTTTGTGCAATGTGTGTGTGTGTATATATATATATATATATATATATATATATATATATATATATATATATATATATATATATATACACACACATACATACATACATATATATATATACATACATAGAGTCGCTTCATAATCTCGAAATACTGAAATATCGAATTTCAGTATCTCGAGACCATGAAGTCGAAAATCCAAATAACCGAAACCACAAAACCGCGAAAAGACACAGCACACACTACACACACACACACACACACACACACACACACACACACACACACCTCCTAACACTGTACAAAAAGCAATACAACACACACAACTAAACAAACACACACACATACCCTTACTATATGCAGGGGGGCAAGCACCCCTGCACCCCCCATGTTGGGTGCTGTGCCCCTCACACCCCCTACTAATATATACTAACTTCAAGGTTGCAACGCATTCCATAACACAGACAACCCAGCACCACACATTCCACTCCCCCGCATAAACACACATCATAGACATACAAACACCAACATTCCCAACACTAGCACACTTTCACTCTGACCTACCTACCCTAACCCACACATAAAACATCCCAACACACTCACAAACAGACAATCCCTCCCCAAAACCCTGAAATAAACAACACTCACCTAACGCGCTATCCGTACCGCAGATTCAACATTTCCAGTTCGCGATTTCTGCCCGTTGTTTTCATAAGTTACGGACAAAGCTACAAGAATATTATAACCTTCCATTTATTTGACTTTGAAGCTTAACTTGCCCTGCAATTTCAAGTATTACTTTTGCATACCTACCTGTCACACTAAAATCAACTTATAACATCATTCCAGTGTTCCCTATACAAAGCAACTAGAACTTTACTTCATGTCCAGCCTCAAAAAATATTAAATGAGCTAAGCTCCACTAGTGCTTCAAACAACAACACCCATTCTTATTAGCATCAGGGTAATAACAGTCTTAATCCCAAACATAAGTAATGCAATTATATTCTTCTACAACACATATTACACTGCCTTGTTAGTTAAGAACACATAACTCCCAACCATCTTTATTGCTTTATAAAATTTATCCGTCTCGTAATCATAAATGAATTTACAAAAAACTGTCTTGATTAACATTACAAAGTAAAAAAAAATTAGTAAATATTTTATCTCTAAGAATGATATCATGCATAGACATTGCATTTTTAAAAGGTGCTGCTACTGTCAATTTATGGTTATTAACGTTGAAACAGAGTATATTACTACACACTTTTTGGCAAAATGTAGATATTGATACTGAAGTGGTAATATAGTATGGTACATGCTGACCTCACAAGACCCAAATGAAGTGAAAGTTTTGAAATATGAGGAGAATAAATCTAAGATGACTTCCCTGCTCAGGCTAGCAGAATCAATCAGGAATGGAAATTGAACCACAAGTAGATAAAAATCAGGCAGCAACTGAATGTGCCAAAAAACAAAAGAAAGAATATAAGGTGAAGGACCAGAATTGAAGGCAAAAAATTTGGAAAATGCTAAATATAGTTGCAAGTATAGCAAACTTCTGGAAGAACCTCATGTTTATCAGGAATGAATGTAGGAATGGTTAAGGAGAGGCAAATTCAAACCAAGAAACGAAAGGTTAATAGTGGCAGCACAAGATAGTGGGCTATGTACACGTTGGTTTACAAAGTCCACTGAAAATGTGGGAGAAAGACAAATGTAGGTTTTGTGAAAGAGAACTGGAAACAGTTGCACGACCTTCGTATTAGTGTTCAAGCAAAGTAAGTGTCAACCAGATGCTAACACTACGTGTGTTTAAGGGCCATTGTGTTACACTTAAGTTTAAAATGTTTTGCTTTATTATTTTTCTTTGGTGAGGGTCTGGTGTAACACCAATTATCAGGTGTGAAAGCACTTACAGAAATAATCTTTCGTGTCTCTCTACAGGCTACCCAACTATCCATATTTGGACCCACATTATGCTAACTATATATCCTAACATCTCACATCATCTCTCAACACTAACTCCTCCTATCACCCTCCCCAAAACCCTTGAGCTTGTCCCGTTACCTACTGCTACCCATCTAGAATGTGATAATCTTACAACATTATCTCTTGCTTTGAGTGTATGTTCACTTTCATAAGAATCTGACTAGCTTTATTTGTGATTAACTCTTGCTTGCCTCCACTACTGTAAATGCATCTGACAATCGTTTCTCATTGTACTGCATATTTACTGAACTTTGTAATCATCTATTTTTTGTACACTGGAGCTTTTCTCCCTGGGCCTCCACTGAAAAAGAGCTCTGTCCCAGTCAGACTATCCTGGTCAACAAATGTCAAATAAAAATAAATAAATAAAAGTATTTCTGCTTTTAGTTTGTGTTTTGGCTCCCAAGTTTTGTTTTATTTTATTGTCACAATGCTTGTGTTTCTCAGGAACCATTAGTCCCTCGTGCATGGCAGAGGTGCATTGTTTTGTTTGTTGAAAAAGATGTAGTGATTCACAGCCATTCATATCTCCTGACCTAGTTTATCTATGTGCCATGCAAACAGGTATAGGTTCATAGGTTCATAGGTTCATACTAGGCTATCTGCCCTAGGGAATTTATAAGCCTAGCCAGAGTATGTTTGGCTTTCGCCACCCATTTTAAATTAATTTTGCTATGCCCTTTTTCGAGGTTAGTATACTGTGCCTCTGTCTAACAGTGACACAGACGTGATACCCGGGGTAAACCTATGATCTCCCATCCACTCATCAAGATTCCTCTTGAAGAGAGTCAATGAGGGACTCTGCCTAACCTGGACTGGAATTTTATTCCATAGTGAAGGGAGCCTCTGGGTTATGAATCTGTCCCTCCAGCATGTCCTATTTATTTCAGTGCTGAGGTTCAAGTCTCGTGTAGCTCGATGGGATTTGGATTTTTGAGGTGCAGCATGTCCCTTAATTCCGGGTTGGACATGGCCTTATCGTCAGGCACAGGTCACCTCTGAGCAGGCGGTATGCCACTGAGTAGAGCTGGAGTTTCTTTAACTGGGCAGCATATGGCATCTGTTTGAGCCCTTTGATCCTCTTGGTGAGGTACTTTTGGGGTCTTTCCAGTTGCTGCAGGTGTTTGGTAAGGTACATCCCATAAGGGGCATTGTACTCGATTATGGGCCTGATGAGGGATGAGTAAAGAGGCACGATGACCTCTCCTAATCTAGATGTGAATCCCTTCATGATTAGGTGGGCTATATAAAATGTTTTTCTAACCACTTTGGCCACGTGGTTGTCAAATGAGAGATTGCTATCAACTTGGGTCCCCAGGTCCCTAATGACTTCTTCTGTACTTAATGGATTACCACCTATGTGGTAATTTGTGGGCACTTTGTTTTTGCCAAAGGGGATGACTATACACTTTTTGGCGTTTAGCTCGAGGCCATGGCTCTGGCACCAGTTGTCTGTTTCTATGAGGCCCTTTTGGAGGATGCTTGTGTCGGCGGGAGAGTCGATTATGGTGCCCAGTTTGCAGTCATCTGCGAACTTGGTCAGCCACAGTCCTTCCGTGTTGGCCTGTACCTCCGAAAAATATATACCAAACAAGAGAGGTCCCAGGACTGAGCCTTGTGGGACGCCACTTGAAACTGGTTTGGAGTCTGACATGGCTCCAGCAATTCTAACCATGTGGGTTCTGTCCTTGAGCCAGTTTGCAACCCATCTAGTGACATAGGGGTTTATATTTAAGCTGGTGAGCTTATCTATAATGCCTGAGTGGGGTATTGTATCGAAGGCTTTTGAGGTCCAGATAGGCTGTGTGGACCACCTTCCTTCAATCAATGGCCTTGGTGACTGTTTCAAAGAAGTCAACCAGGTTTAAGAGGCAGGATCTGCCCTTAACAAAGCCAAACTGGGTAGGATTCAGTGTCTGTAGGTCCCCAATATCTTTATTTATGAGGTCCATGATGATCCTTTCCATAGCTTTGCAGACCAAGCTAGTCAGGCTTATGGGGCGATAGTTTCCAGGGTCCGTTGAGGCACCACCTTTGTGGAGAGGGACCACTGTTGCTGTCACGCCACTCTTTGGGTACATATCCTGTAGTAAGGCTGAGATTGAACAGTAGTTTTATGTTTGGGTTTAGCTCTTCTTGGAGTTCATGTAGGACGAGCCTGGGACACCGTCTGGTCCCATTGATGCTGTGTTTTTGCTTTGGAGAGGGCGGCTCTCACCTGAGCATCTGAGATGTCGTGGGGGCAGCACTCTGCTGGGATAGATATTTGCCCTTTTGGTGGGAGGGGGGGAGAAGTTTGCGCTGAACCTGTCAGCTAGGATGTTGGCAATGTCTGTGGGATCTGTGTATTTTTGTCATTTTGGACTAATTCTGAGCATATCTGGGAATTCCCACCCAGGTTCCTAACATAACTAAAGAAAGCCTTGTGATTATCTTTAGTGTCCTGTGCAATTTTTATCTCGAAGCTGGCCTTTGACGATTTTTTGAGTGCGCTTAGTTTTGCTAATACCGATCAGAGATGCCTTCCCTTTTTGGGACTTTGCTCTATCATGTAGTAGCTTCCTCCTTCTATTGTATAGTTTGTTTATGGCTGGGGTCCACCAGACAGGTCGTCTGCCTTTGGAGGATTGGGTCTTGGTTTTATTTGGGATTGCATGATCCATGCATTCCTGAAGGTGTTCATAGAATGCATTTATAAAGGATTCTGCGGTCTGGGCCGTATTTTCCACAGGCCGGGGCTTTGAAGGATTCCACCTCGGTTTTGAGGAGTGTGAAATTTGCTTTAGAGAAGTTTTTCACTGTGGTTTTCTGGGCAGGGGTGGGGTCGGGATGTGAATATCCAGTGAGATCAGTTTATGGTCTGATCTTACCAGTGAGGGATACACTTCTGGTCTGGAGCATAGAGTCCCCATGTTGGTGATGATCAGGTCCAGTATGTTTTCCCCTCTTGTGGGAGTGGTAACAAGTTGTTCCATAGCATTTGAGTTTCTGAATTCTAGGAACCTTTGGGCAAGGGTGTTGGAGCTAGAGTAATGCTCCCAATCTATGTTTGGGTAGTTGAAGTCGCCCAATATAATGGTGTTCGGAGAGACCTTCATATTTTCCAGTGTTCTCAGGAAGGCCGAGTGGGGTTCCTGGGTTTGGGAGGGTGGTCTGTAGCAGGCTATAAACTGGAAGGCAGTTTTACCCACTGTTAGTTGCACATGGATAGTCTCTGATGCTTCGTGCTTTGCCACCAACCTGGAGGTGTGGGTATCTTTGATGAATATCGATACTCCCCTCCTTTTGTGGTTCGGTCCAAGTTTTGGGGCGAAAAGCATGGTATGAGGTATAACCTGGTAGTGCTGGGGTGCTCTTGGGAGTCCTGAACCAGGTTTCTGTTACTGCACAGATATCGATGTTCTCCATGCTAAGGAGAGTTTTGAGTGCGTGCATCTTGAGGTTTAGACTTCTAGCATTGAGTAGCATTACTCTTAGTTTCTTATCCCTTGTGATACCTATGGAGGTGGGTTTGTCTTTTGAGCCTTGCCTAAAAAGGCACTATGGGGCAGCAAGAGCCTTTGCCAATATCCGAAAGCCCAGGGTGACAGGTGCAAGCCGTCCCTAGCAAAGCATCGTGGCTTGTCTTGCATATCATCCCAAGCTGACAGGCATTGGATCCCCTTTGAATGACACCAATACTTAAGCCAATTGTTGAAACTGATCATCTTGTCTTCATATTGTGGCATCATTCTTGGTGAGGGCAAGATGCTACTCAAGGTCAGGGTCATACCAGCCTGGGCTACATGCTCAGAGAGCTCCTCTATGTCTCTTTTCATGTAGTCCAGGAAGGTACGTCTCAGGTCATTCACACCAGCATGGACAATGACTGAGTCATATTTGTACTTGCCTTGGAGTGACCTGAGTGCTTGTGTTATGTGGCGGATCCTAGCGCCAGACAGGCTGCTCACCGTGACCTTCTCCTTGTTCAGCCTGGTGAGCGGGACGTCAGTGTGCCTGACGATAGAGTCACCTATTACAAGTGTATCAGGTGCATTGTTTAGCCTTAAGGGCTGTGACTGTTCGGCACACTAGCTTTGTGAGATATGTGTTGCACGTGTTTTGTTTTGGGGTAGCGGTTGCTTGGGTGTCTGCTTTGGAGGTCTCTGCTGCTTAGGCAGATCTTTATTTAGAGCCTCCGAGTATGTTTTTGTGTGATTATGTGTTTGGTTTGCTGTCGTGGTAGGTCTATGTGAGACTGGAATTGTAGTGAGTGTGGTTTCCTTCTCCTCCTGACTGGTTATGCCAGTACTGAGTTGAGAGAGCTTAGCCTCCAGTTTGGCTATATGGTTGCATCTCTCACATGTGTTGGAATTTGTTGGGAGGAGGAGAGAGTTGTCTGTGTACATGAGGCAGTTGTAACATTGCCTCAAGATTCCCATATTCACCAGCTGGACCGGAGAGGAGATTGACAACTGACCTTTGGACATGCTAGAATAATATTGCGAATTCCTTTATAATTGAAAACAAGGGCCAATGGGGAGCAAGGGTGTAGTGCTTTTAATTTTTAGTGCTGACTTATAATTGCTTTAGTGAGCAAGTGCCAGGTAACAAGTGCAATGTGTTACAGGTAACTTAAATGCAAAAACGACAAACAGTAACTTTCTTTCAAGCGAAGCAAGGAAATAAGTACAGTAAGCAATGCAGATATCACTAGGGATCCACAGAAGCGCTGAGAAGCCGCGTTTTAGGTGGAATTGTGTATTGTTGTGTGTCACACCACCCTGTTGTGTACTAAGTTACACACATTTTGAAAATTATACTGGATGTTTTAGTAGCACTAATAGGATAAACAGCAGCAGATTTTGGATCAATAGGCACCCCAAGGTGGTACATATTATTCTGCAATCATGTGGGAAGCTGGTATTTGCCTTGAAAGGTGTTTTAAACAAGATAAGGCTAGCACCAGTGCTTGCATGTGTATAGGCATTTAGGTTCTAGTGGAAGCAAATAGCCCACAGCATCAGGATGACTTGTCTTTGCACACGCCTATCATTACTTGCTGGTGAGGGTACGACCTACAGAATTGATATGTTTACCTATACTGTTCAGTAAATCATTCATATGACTGTACATGTACTGTCCCACTATAGCATGGCAGTGCAGAGTCACTGGTGAGTCTCTAGGCACCCAATACTATTGCTTGAAAGGATGACTGCCTACCCTGCAGCTATGTGTAGGTCCTAAAAGAAAAGATGAGCCCAGTGAGGCAGGCATATTGATGACTTTTTTTATATCCTCAGGATTTTCATTGTCAACTGCTGCATTAAATATTTCCATTCTACACCTTGGTTAAACTTGGAAAAACATTATGTTTAAAAAAAATAGATAATTCAATATTTAGTGTTCTGTTTTATAGTAAGTAATTTCATGTCATAAAGAAATACCAGATTACAAGAATGGGGATTACAACATTCTGCAAAATGTTGAGGGGAAGCATTGAGACCTTTCTTATTTTTATTACTACAGGAGTCTTCAATGTCAAATTTTATTTTGTATATGTCTAACCTGCATAAAATGGTTTAGAAATGTAAAGGTAATGGCATTCCTGAATACAAAGTGCAGATTTTGCACCTTCAGTTATGCATCCAAGGACTACCATAATCCATAGACATGTATTGTCATATTCCCTGGGTGCACATTTTCCCATCCCATATTCATGTAACATGCACAGAAACACCTGATTTGCTTTAGTGTTCCAGGAGCTCCTGTATTTGTGATGATATGCAATGCTTTATAGCCTTTCAACACTACTCAGTGCGCCATGGAAGGCAGGCATGCTTTTTACAGTATACATTATCAAGTAGTTATGCAAGGCTCCTTGGGATGGCATGACATCCATACCTCAGCTTTCTTACTTCAGAGCTTTGTCGTCTACTATCATGATTGAGTGTGATTCATGAAGAAGTCATAGTAGTCAGGAAGGTAGACTTGGGATTCAATAACATTTTATGGTAAAGAGGGGATTTGGAGCTGCACGTCATTGCTGGCAGTTCATCAGCATCTCTAGCTGAGAGCAAAACAAAGCAGTGTGTTGTAGCATGGCTTCCTGAAATGAAAGACTTCATGATCAATAGATTCCCTACTCTCCAATGAGGCTATGGGGGGGTCTGGTACTAACAGGGCTAGTATGCTGCCCAGTGCTATAAACATACTGGAAGGCATAGGGGTTCTACTGGTCACAACAACTGCCACAGTTTGCACTCATCTGAGCTACCATAGTTTATACTAGTTGATGCAGCAGATACAACAGTGTTGCATGCTTTCGAACTTATGTACGATGGGGGGAGGGGGTTGTTTGCATAAGAAACCGAGCTTAGGGTACTATACATGCACAATGAAGCAAGACTCTGCACAGCTTTGCTCCATTGCACATGCAATTTTCTGAATCCTAAATGGCTTTGAATGTCATTCTATGGTATACAGATCCCTGTGGGGTTGCACACCTTTGTGAAAAGGACTGTAAGACAACATACTGCAGCTTCACATTTACTTATAAAACAATTCCTTATCCTGAAAATGTTTCATTTATATTAACTTTATTCAGTACATTCATTGCCATTGATATACTGTAGTTCACGTAAGCAAATATTCCTACTTTATCTAGTCCCACATTAACTAGAATATGTCCACATATCAAGCTTGATGTGAAATTCCTAACATTTTCGTTTTAATGCAAGACTGTATTCCAAATTTGCCCAAGCTGCAAATTATCAGAAGAAATAATGTACCAATGTTTTGTAATTATATTAGTCATGGTACTTGAGGTGTTAGATTATATTTTACAAGTAGGTAAGTCACAGTCTCTCTCTAGCTACTTAACTTCATTGAAAATATGTTTTATGATAGAATAGTAAATAAGCGCTGCTAACACACAACAATGTAATTGTTATTATTTTTTAAATCTTTTCCCGCTTAGGCCTGCCAACCACCTGCACTACAACAATCGGCTGTATCCATATTTTTGCTCTGTGCAGCCAGGCAGCATTCAGGGTTTCACTTTATGTTATGGTCCAAACAGTCTTCCCCTTGCAAGCTATGTGCATGTTTACTGATGTAAAGGTAAGCAATAACCCCTGAGGCAATGCAAATTCCCACCCATGAAAGATATCACATCCAGTGCTTCACAGTGACTGAGTGCATCTTCCAGCAATTCCTATGTAAAAAACACCTTTACTCAGACTGGTGTATGTAGCAGAGAGAGAGTCCACTGTCACCTTCTGTGCAGGATGTGCAAAACAGCAATGGTAGCTCACTCCCATCCTCCCCACATATCCAACTACATTAAATAAAAGTAAATAATCTGTGTGCCAGATTATCCACTTCTGAATAGATTATATATCATACTAATAATATCAAACAGGTATGACTTTCCCTCCTTGAATTTCCATACCCATGGCATAACCAATGTAAGGCCTATTTTGATAACCTGAAAAGCCAATTTGCATGTCATAGGTCAACCGATCTTGCCAAGGGGTATTAATATGGCAAGGGGATCTTACTTCATGACTGCCTCTACCTCTGGAGTAGTAACAGCTGTTACAAAATGCTTCTGTACCTCTACCTCAAACGACAATAATAAAAAACAAGGAGATAAAGCACAGTTTTGAGGCCCATATTTCTTCTTCACACAATCACTACAAATCTGAGGGTCTCTTTAGACGCAGACACTAATCTGCTCTACTGTACTTCAGTGCTGTAGACCAAAATCTGTACATCTGGTTCCAGGTTAAGAATGGTGAAACCTGTACCACAGATCCTGTTTCTCTGGTACAAAGGCAGACTGGTCAACCTATCCTGGTCTGAAAGGGAAAAATGGATAAAGTAAGGCCTGCAAAACTTATTAAAACTGCAGTTTATATCACGCATAGAAATTCTTGTTGTTACTACCAGCTTAATGTAATTATACATTGAAATGTTATTGTGCAGCAGTCCAGGTGCTCCCTGTGTCAATAAGGAATTATTTGTAGCAGCATTACACTGTCTTTCGTGAGCGGAACAGGAAGCAATCTCCTTTGTCTTCCTTTATGACCTTTGGTGTCTTCCTTTGGTTTCCAAGGTATCTGCTAACCCTAGGGATCACCCATTACCAACAGTTCAAAAGACAGATGCTAGAAAACCGAATACAGTGGCCCATGAAAAGAAGACACACCCAGTGACTACGGTGTCTTGCACAGAGAGAGACATGAAATCATAAAATATCAGGATTTGCAGGCAGAAACAAGAGCAATGTGGAAGGAAGATACCCAGACAGTTCTAATAGTAGTAGGAGCAATGGGTCTTATATAAAATCATCTAGGTTACCAATACATGTAACTCTGTACAAATTGCAGGAGGAGTTATTACTAGACATACTGCGAGTGCTGCGAAGAACATGCCTGTCTGACATCAAAGATTGAAACAATATTAATTTCATGAACTTTAATTGCACTTTTACTTAGGAATGGGGTCCATTCCCATCTTGGTATTAGAAACCCAAAAATATTTGGAGAAATTAAAAAACTGTTAAAAATGTTTTAATTTTAAACATTTTTAAAATCTTCTTATTAATAACCTGTAATAACAGATGCCTTAAATTCAAACAATTAATATTTCCTAGGATGACTGTTTTACTTCTAGATAAAAGATGTTATAATATCAATGAAAAATTAAAAAATAAAATAACATTAAGCCAATGTAACCTCTCTTGGATGATCTCAAAACTGTGGTTTCAATCCCAAAAATAAAAACAAAGAAAAGGACAAGTATTAAACTTCTTGTCAAACATTTTTCACAGAATTAGACATTATCCTGCCTGTATAAAATAAAAGGAACCAACCAACAAAATTATTTGTATATTCTTAATATACATCATCTGTTATGATAGTAGCCCATCTATTTACTTTGGTAATACAAAAGTAGCACCTTCTCTGGAAAAAAAATGAGACAAATAAACAGAAGGGGTATACTCTTTCAAAAAGGGGCTCATCCAGCTCAAAATTGTTCTCACAAAAAGATAACATGCGTGGCCCTGTGCATTTCAGTCTGGTTTCAAAACATTCCTGACTAAACAAATTTTACATTTACAGTTTGACAGGTATACTACACATTGCTCTGATACCTTGAATATATAATACCCCCAATAGGTTTCCTTTGCTATACCATCAGACAGGAAAGTTCATTCTTTAAACTGGTGTGCACCGACTGCAATGCAATAAGTATTCTTCCCCTTCCATTCAAATATTTGGGATCTCCCCAAACAAGTTTTCATTGATTATATTACCATATAGAATGTGCAGAGAAATTGGGGGGGAGGGGTCAGATTTTTTTCAGACAAAGCCTTATTATTCCATTCATGTCGAGTAAAGACAGGTAGAAAAGCCCTACTTGCATCTAATAAACTCATTCTACTTTGCAGTTTTGTAGGCATTGCACATATAGTCTTATAATATTACAGACAAGTAGTCCAGTCTTCATCAAACAAACAGGTTTACCGGTTAAACACCTAACATAGGTTTTCCCTAATTCCGTTACCATACAGGGCATGTACAAACAACTTAGGTTTACACACTTATTTTCAAATGCTGCTTCAATGTCCTACTGATATCTGTTAAAGACATGCTTAAATGTCACAGCAGTATTGTATGCACATATTATTCTAGCTTACTGCAAATGAATAGTTTGCTAATATTATGTAGAAAAAGTCCATTCTAAGCATTCCAAGTAAAAATGTTAATTCGTTCAAGCCATTGTGCAACAGCTGCAGTTAAAAAAAAAAAAAGAGACTCCCTATTCTACTCATATCTTGTTCTTCTGATCATGTATATATTCCATTTCCGCTGAACTAACTGTATCCCCAGTATTAGAGATTCTAATATGATCCATTGCAGCTGCTTCACAGGATACATATGTAGGAAGTTATTTTATTTTCATGAATTGCCTCTTCAGCATTCATAAATACCTTCAGATCAATAAATCTTCAGTACAACAGAAAATGTTAATGTTACGTATTCAGGCTTTGCCACTGGCATTCTCAAGTATCCTCCACAAACTGCAGTCATTGGTGAAAAGTAGCCTTCAAAACATCATGTTCAACAAACAGGTCAACCAGCTACTGAAAACTTCCATCCCAGTTGCTATAACTGACAAAAAAATGGTTCTTCTCTTAAGAGACAAACTGAATTAGAATAATTCAGTTTTCCATATTTCTTATCAGTGATAGTCAATGGCAATTTCATCACTTTTTCAACAAGTAATTTACATAACCTGGCTACTGCACTGCCGTCCATTTCTTATAATCTACAGAATGAGAAGGACATTGGAAACTTACAGTTTGTAATTAATGCAGTAGGTCTGGGCCTTCCTCTCTTTATAGTACTCCAGACAACCTTACAGTTTTCTTCTAAACTTCATCCTCTGTTGCAACCAACCATGGTTCCACATCTTCCATTATTTGCTTAAGAATTTCCATACATCTTTTCCTGCATCTCATCTTCTTGCTACTTGCCTAACATCATGGGGACTTGCTGATCATGCAAAACTCAGTATCTCACCTTAAGTTATCTCCAGCAACACCATACGGTCAGTTAACAGTCCAGTTACATGCCATCAATCATGTTGACTCTATTCCAGCATTTATGTCTCTACTTTTACATTTAATCAGAGTAACTGTTTCTCATCATCATATCCTTTCAGCACAGGTTGCACGTCTCAGTCCATGTCACCTTTCATTTCCTCTTACAAACTCCAATTTTCTACAGTACTATCCATATCTTCCATCATCATCTTTATGTAGACAAAACCTTCTCTTAGTACTATCTCAAGCTCCATTCCAAATAACTTTATTTAACCCACAAATTCAGCCTCATGTTAGTTAAGTGATGTGGCCCAGGGAGACAACTGACTTCAGAACATATGGCAAAACTTCCCTAATGTCATTAATTTTTTGACTTTCACTTCTGATGGGGTGCTATATCAAACATTACTTGCTTTAAAGCACAACACCTCTACAGTATAGTCAATTCCAGTGTTGGTTCTCTCACATTTCCAATGGCATGGGTTAAGAAAGCTGACATTGGAAGAAATTCAAGGCCATGTTCTCTTCTGGAGTATGTCTGTAAACTGAAGGTGAAGTAATTTGATCTGTAATACAGAAGGCACTGCATACTAGGGATAAGGCTCTATACAGGGCTCGAGTGTAATGCTTCACTGACATAATATATACAGGACTCAGTTGTAACTCTTCACTAACATAACGGCAGGAAATCAGTGTCTGATTCCAGTGGTGCATGTGTTAATTTTCATGCTGATTGTAAGAGAAAGTGGTGTGCTAAGAGTGGGGTTGGACACATTGTTACAATCACTTGATGTTAAAATGTACACAGGTCTCGTGGTATTTCTCAGGCAGTCGAGAACATACCTTAAGGATAGTCTCAGAACCTATAAGGGTGGATCTTCAAGATGTAAGATTTTCAAGCTCTAGTGGAAAGATATGGAAGTTATAGTCATACTCAGCTAAGAACTTTGAATGTGGCATATATGACTTTTTTAAAAAGAAATCCTTAAGCACAGAACTTTTTTAACCTGGGCAGTAGGCCTGTCTATCTTGGGTATTGAGGCTGAAGATATTAAGACAAACACAGATAGGTGTGGGAACATGTGAGGAGTAAATGGACTATTCTGCAAGCTAAAGGAATATATAAGGAAATAATATCCCCAAAGGTTACCTCCTGGGAGGCAGAGGATTGTGTGGGGCAATTTATCAAGATGAGGCCATGCAGGAATGCCTCATTTATGTCACAATGATCAACTCCCCTTTCTAGTTACCAGTTTAGGAAAGACAATACAAAAGGCAGTTATGAGGTTAGAACTACACAACTTGAAGTTTATACCACGTTGCATGTACATAACAGAAGGGTAACAGCAGAATGAAATAATGTAATTACGCTTTTGGAAGTTGCAGGCATAAATATGCCAGCCTCTTTCTTTATACAGGATCTTTCACTTGTGCCAATAGTGTCTTTCTCTGTAAGAGGCAGAGTTGGTACCACAGGAGTTGAGGATGCTTGGTCATTTTTTAACCTTCTGTGATACAAAAAAATAAAGCTTGAGGAAGAGAAGGCCTGCATCTGTGGGTGGGCAGAAAAAGTACGAGATGGAGCCATTGAAAATGAATACAAGAATCACACTAGAAGGCTACTAAAGCCCAGTGTAAGCATTACAAAAATTAAAAAAAAAAAAAAGAGGACTTCATGCTATAGTCCTGCCATCAGATGTTATCCAGGAACAGCAGACAGGGCAATACATACTGAATAGTATTAAAGTATTTTTATACATTTACTAACCAGGTCAGCCAAGTGGACAAAAGTGTCCCTTTTGAGGGGTGACAGAGGTACACTTCCTCAGAATCACAGAGTTGGCAAATAGAGGTGGAAAGATTTCAACCCTGTACCTGTGACTGCAGGAAGCAGCTTGTTAACACCTTAGGGCCTTACTACTAGACACAGAAAAGGTCCACTAGGCTAAAGTGACATTGCTAAATATTGTCCAAATGTTACAGTGGAGGGATTCAATCAATCTGGTAGCTATACAAAGTGTCCAACACTTACAAACAGGCTGGGGGAACAACTCATGACAGCAGATGGCAGAGCAGCACCCTAATATTACATTAAACTGTTAGAGCTGCATAAAGCAGACAGGGTCCACCTCATGGTGCAGGGTCTACAATGGCTGGCACAAAATATAAGGGTGAGTTTGGAGGAAATACTGCGAAGATGTGCTTAGGTGGACTGCTAAAGAGCCACCTCTTGTTGTAAAAACTCTGGCTTAAAAGGTGAGATTTAAGGTGAATTGGTGGGATGGCATAGGATCAGACTACCTAGCTGTTTCCCTTGAGCTGGCTGCTACTTCCTATTTGTGCAACGTGGCCTATGCAGATGGGTGGACCATTCCATAGGTAAACTAAGGGGGAGTGCCCATGTCTCATAGGAAGTCATGGCATAATCTCTGTCTGTAGTCACTAGTGTTGGATGAGATTTCTCAATCTCAGGGGAAGGGAGTGCAGTCTTAGGTATGGACTGACTGACTGACAGTCTTTCCATGTCTTGTCTTCTGAAGACATTTGATAACTGAATAACTGTTTTCAGTTTTATTTGAATGTATAAACTGTTGTCCATATGAGTTACATGCATGCATATAAATGCACAGTCATGACCACTTTCTCCAAGAATAAATGGTGTGCCATTTTTTGGTAGGAATTGTTAGTGTTTAGTCCTGTCCATAGGCAAACTTCATAGTCCAATGCACTAATGGCCCACTGGAAACTTCCTTGGGAGGAGAAACACCGCCACAAGTTGGCTGATGCCAAGAAGGTGGAGAGAAAATGAGATGGTCAGAGATGTGGACAAGAACACAGGTAGAGGAGAAGACCTCAGCTTGATCCACAGGTAGACTACTGATGGGAATATCCCATTTCCATCAGGAAACATTATTCACTCCTCCACCTCTTAAAAGTAAGAAGGGGTTAAGGAGGATATTTAGGAAAATTGTTCCAGACCTACAATGGTGGTCATATTAAGAGTCAAGAAAGAATGAATTTTTTTAGGTTTTGCTCTTCCAAGTAAGCAGGGACTATAGACTATGTTGTCAGCAGAATGTCAGGCTAAGAAAGTTAACATTTTGGACAACTTAACAGAATGCTGAACAAGATTTCAAAGACTGCCCTCTTCACTTCATCTTTCCACTATTTGCTCCTGTTTATGCAAAGGACAGACTGAAGAGGAAGTGGACATCTGTATTACTGAACTAAGTAGGTAGGTGTTGAGAGTGTCTGGAACCAGTGGCAGATCACGGCATAACCAGCAAATTCATTGGAGTTTAATGTCCAAGTACTCTCAGAGGAATTATCAACAATCTTCAGTATGAAATGGCTGATTTATTCTAGCTCTTCTTCTTGTGGATTTCTGGTGACTGGATAATTGGTAATTTCAGATTGGTTCAACAGGCTAAAATAAATAAGTCCATTTGCAAATGCCTTGATGTTCTCCATTCCATACACAGCACTCACAGCCACAGTCTTGGACATGGGGAAAGATATGTGGTCTGGAACCTGTCCACCAGTGCCTTGAGGAAATACTCTAACAGCAAGTCTACCAGGATGACATCCAAGCAACCTCTTAAAGGAAGAAACTCTCCTAGTCTACAGTAGACCATAACCTGCAATCTGATAGTGTTCCACCCACACTTCCAGAACAGCACTCAAATTTGCATAATGGGGCACCTCCAGCATCACATGGACACAGCCCTCAAAAGACCCACTAAGTACAACTCCTCTGGTTGGCATAAAAAAGGAATAAGGGCTAATGGAGACCCACCTAAAGATCCATAATAAAACTGCCCTCCAGGATGCTACCTAACCATACTGGATGAAAAGTGCCCCCAAGCTCTTGAAGAACCATATGAATCCAGCTAATTTATAGCACTGCCCCCAAAATGGGGACTGCATATCTATTTTTATACAAACTTCCACCAAAGGAGTTGACTCTCTGGTTGGGAGCACGGGATTTCCAAGATGGATGCCCTACTTCCGAAGGTCCACTTAAATGTACATGAACTCTCCTAGTCTTAACACTGACTATTGCAATTTCCTTTTCAGGATTCCAGCAGGCTGCTCTCCCTTGTTGAAGAAAACAACATAGAACCAGAATCCAAACACCAAATAATTATTAAAACCTCTAGCGCCTCGGCAAGGAGCCTTCAAAGGAGAATAAAACAGTACTAAACACTCTGGTATATATAATAAGATCAATTAGCCACTCATTACATAATTAACCCTAAATTAGGTTAAAAACCTTTCCAATTACATTCCACATTAATACCAACTGGACTTAAGTTCCATACTTCAATATAAAAACAGTTTTCTTATACAGAAGTTTTTTCTTAACATCAGAATTAAATCCTTTATCAGGAATATGTTCTAATATAGTACATTGTAAACCATCTGGATTTTTATTATGACAATCTTTAAAATGCATTGCAAGAGGACTTTCAGGTTTGGCATTTTTAATGTCCCTAATATGTTCCTGGACTCTAAGCTTGAAAGCCCTCTTGCTCTCACCCACATAAAACATGCCACAAGGACACCTCAATGCATAGACAACTCCTTCTGTATTACAAGAAAACTTACAATTTGCCTTAAAATGAATTCCATTAATGTATTCAAATGTTCTACATACATATTTACATGTAATACATCTACCACAGGGAAATGTACCTACTATATGAGACAGAAAATAGTTGGAGTTTTTTTGAGTCTGTCCATATTAGGACAAGTGTTTAAGGCCTAGGAGCCTCTCTGCGAGGTACTTTTGCGGCCATTCCAGTTGTTGCAGGTGTCTAGTGAGGTACATGCCAAATGGAGCATTGTACTCAATGATTGGCCTAATGAGGGAGACAATGTTCTCTTTCCTCCTAGATGCAAAATCCTTAGTAATGAGATGTGCCACATAGGACTTTCTGACCACAGTGGCAATATGGTGGTCAAAAGAGAGGATGCTGTCAACCTGTGTTCCCAGATCTCTTATAACACCTTCTGTGTTCAGTGGACTACCATTGATGTGGTAATTCATGGGAACCAGGTTTTTCGCAAAGGGGATGACATCACATTTTTTGGCATTGAGCTTAAGGCCATGGTTCTGACACCAATCGGTCTCAGTGAAGCCTTTCTGTAGGATGTCAACATCCCTTGGGGAGTTAATAATAGCTCCCAACTTGCAATCGTCTGTGAACTTTGTCACCCAGAGTCCCTTCATGTTGGCCTGAACTTCAGAGAAGTAGATACCAAACAGGAGAGGACCCAGGACCAAACGCTGTGGGACTCCACTTGTGACTGATCGACAGTCTGACTTGGAGTCAGTTACTTTCACACTGTGGGTTCCATCTGTGAGCCAGTTTGAAACCCACCTAGTGATATATGGGTTGATGTCTAGCTTAGTGAGTTTTTCTATGATTTCTGAGTGGGGAATGGTATCAAAGGCATTGGCCAGATCAAGATAGGCTGTATAAGCCACCTTGCCTTCATCCACATCTCTGGTGACGGACTCAAAGAAGCTGACCAGGTTGAGCAGGCATGATCTACCCTTCAGAAAACCAAACTGTGTATGACCCAGAGCTTGGAGATTCCCTATATCCTTGTTTATTAGGTCCATGATGATGTGGTTTCCATCTGCCCCAGTGATTAGCTGTGCTCCTCACCAACCTTGAACCAGGGTATCCATGGCCAACAAGAGATCTATAACCCTGCAATATTGTTATATTTAGTTTTATATTTTGATATGTTATATTACAGGCATTCAGTCAAAACCCCGCAGATGGTAGCTCTCCACCACCAGGTCCTACACCTTACGTTTAAACCTGGGATTCCTCCTGTACTTAGATGGACTACTAATGCAACATCACATCATCATGTTCCTTATTAGTGGGTGAAAATTCAATACTTGGTGAATACTTCTTCAAAAGGGTAGGAAAAACTGACACTGCAGGAATACAAAGTGACTTAAGTAGGAGTGTTTTGTCACTATAAGCCAGTTATCCATGTAATAACTTTCAAACACTTCCCTTAAACCATAAGCACGGCAAGAACCCTAGCCTTAAGCGTCTGTATTCATATGAAAATCAAGATCAAGTGAGCTTTCGCCCTTTTACTCCATGAGAGGATTCTGTGTTCCATGTGCTCACGTTAGGATGTTTGTGTTACTCTTTGACAGGGTTGCAGTCCCACAGTCAAACTCCGCACCTAACACAGTCCCTGGAGTTGGTCACCTCTGAAAGTGGGTACTTGAAGCTAGAATCAATATCGCTGGCGGTGCTCACTAAACAATGGTATGTCATATTGGAGAATCGATATGCAGACTTGAAATTGTACCAGGAAACTGACTCAAGCATACAGTCAGCAGGCCTGTGACTCTAATATAACTCTGTATGAGTGTATGCATCACCATTCATTGTTGTGGTATAACTTCTTGTGATGTGTACAGGAAGGCCTTATATCCACACCCTTGGAACCAAATATTTGAGGGGGAGGTGTTGCACTGCATGTCCACCACCACTGTCATCAATTATGTGGGACATAGAACTTGATGATTGGATGGGAAATAGGAAATTCACCCCGGGGGTCACCTCTGTGGCTCTGCTCGACAGGGGCACAGGAAAATAATTTTCTAGGGTGGCAAAAGCCAGGGTACCTTTTTGGCTAGGCTTATATAGGCCCTACGGCCAATAGCCTAGTACCTACCTATGAACATGCATGGGTTGTAAGCCTTAAAGCTGTATTACGTGCATCAAATATGTGATGAATGTGGGTTATTGGCTTTAAATCGCATACTGTTGCCACAAATTATGTATGCAAGCAAGAGTGATTGGTCCAACAGCTTACTGCAAATGTGCACCTGTGCCTTGGGTTATAACACCTGCCACGTACAAAAATGATTTGCACTGTACAGCCATAGAACAGGGTTACAATGAACTGCTCTCCAATACTTGACCACCTTAGCCTGACCACAGTGTTGCCTTATAGTGAAAGCTTACCAAGAGTAATTAAGAGATAACTAAACTAAAATTTTATCATGAGTATATTTGGTAATATTTGTTTACTTGTTTATTTATTGACATCTGATTACCAGGAAAGACTAGCTGGGTAGGTGCCTATTTTCAGTGGAAGTCTGGGGAGAAAAGCTCAAAAGTATTACAAAAACATTTTAAGAACAATAATTTTACAATTTTAAAACAGAATGCAAGACTGTCTACAGTTTAAATAATTATATCAAATTAGACAATGTGACATTTGGTTAAAAATATGCACAACTTATATGACAATGATTTATTATTCAGAGAAATTTTAATCAGTTTACATAAATTAAGGGTAACTTAGTATAATATAAACAGGAATTGCAATATCAAGTAAGGGGAAAAAAACGGTTATAGCACATTTACATACAGAGTCAGGCAAGAAAGAATGACAGCAGTTAGGAAGTGAGTGAAGAAGGGGGGGCATAAGGAGGTGTATGCTATGAACAGGTACTTGATAACATTTAGGGTTTCTGCCTCCTACCTGGCATCTCCATTACTAAAAACCCTAGTAATGAGCCAATACTTAAATTACAGTAGATCATAGCCAAACATTCTCCCTTCATAACAGGTAAATAACAGTCACACCAATGCAAAGAGTACTTCTAAACTAATAAGTAAGGCAGCACCTACAAGCTTTTACAAATGAAATCATGTTATATAACATAAAAATCAAGCTAAAGCACAAAAAGACATACTAAGAAATACAAGTCTGTAAATTATTTACACAAGGAAGAAAAAAATATTTTTGATAGGTAATGAAAGAATAACTTTAACTGTGACTAAGCAGAATGTTGCCTCACCTACATGGGAAGACTATTGCCTAACTACCTCTATGCTGATAAAAATATCCAACGTCTGCAAATGACACTTGTTCACACTATCTAATATTTACACATTATCTAATATTTAGCTATTCTGTCTTCGCTTGTAGTCATTGTAGAAAATGCTTGTCGCTTCAGAACTGAATAGAGTTCATCAAGTCTATATTCCAGATGGAAGAAGAAAATACAGGAACCTGGATTTAGCTTTTTGTTCTGTAAACTAGAGATTTCCTGAATACAACCAACAGTCCCAAAAATAAGTACAATGGCAGCAGCTTTGGTCCAGTTCTCCTTGCTGGTCAGTTTGATTTCCATACTAAACAGATTTTTCTCTTTTAAACCAAGCTGCTATAACACAGACTAAACAGTTACATTCTACTATACATAGTTACAGTATTACTAAAAAGAACACTTTGTAAAATTCACATATCTAATGAAATATATAAACTATTGACATCTCTACTTCTAAGAAAATATATGACTTGACACAACTCAAATTATGCCTTAGGCATGTGTATGTAACTCCATGAGCACATAGGTCTTGATGACTAGCAACAGCAGAATGGGGCAACACGGACACTTTTTTTTCCTGGAGGCCCTTGAGTCTGCATATCAAGAATATACACATCACCCTCAAATGTTATAGCTGTCTTCCCATGTGATGGTACAACTATCACATCAGCCTGTGCATACATCATTCAGTTGCAAGCACTGTCTGCCTGTTCATATACCCTCTGTCACAATGTACTGTGTTACCAGAGCAGGTAAATTTGTAACACAAGTCCACGGGCATCATCATAGTCTTTGTCACAATGCAATATGTGGAATATGTATACTTTTCTGTCAGTATTGTTTTGTATACCAGATGTTGCAGCATCACACACAAACCACATTACAAATGCATAGTCCCATGATGGACTGAAGGGGTTGGTGGGTTGACATAATGGTTAAGGTGTTTGCGTCACATCACAAACACATTGCTTGATTCTCACCTTTGAGGAAAACTAGCTAGGCTTAAAATGGACCACAAGAACAGCTAGCTTAATATTTACCTGTGAACCTAAGTATGTAGATGGTCACACACAGGCTTGTGTATAAGGCAATGTTGTGCATTGTAATGACCATATTGTAACCGTACCTCTCAAATATAGAGATTTTCCCTCATAGTTTTGGTCCATTCTTCATAAAATGTGTGGGCCTCCATCACATCAGTGAGGATTGAAGTAACTAAATAATTAGAGACGTTTCTTATCTAAGTACAAAGCCATTATGTAACTAGTTGTTGCTCACTGAGCTAGTTATAATGACAAATGACAAGGTAAGCATCTAGTGCTGCATTTCTACATGAATCCAATACATAAACCACATGAAAGTGAGACTAAAGAATTTCTTTGATGAAAAAAATATACACTTCATGGTGAATGACTATGGGTAACCTTGGCATGCCTGAGGTTCAAATATTGTACATAAAACACCTAGTTTTAAGAGCGAGCTTGCTATACTCATGACAGCAATACTGTGTACAGATGGGGGGGACAAGACTGGGCAGATGCATCTTAATGGAATGCAATGTTTTTCTCTGTGTCTGAGTCGGTACGGCAAGTGCCACTGTATTCCTAATATTATGCAATCAGATTATTAAGTATTGCTGTAGTATATGAAAGCTAATTCCTGAGCTAAACCATGTTCTTAGATTAGACGCTCCCTAGTGTGACGAAAGTTGGGAGGGGTTCATGAGTAAACTCAAGTGAATTTCAAGCTTAAACTCTGAGTAAAATTCTGTGATGTGAGAAGGGAGGGGAAGGGAAGGTTGTCAAAACGCAAAAAAAAAAAAAAAAATAGTCTGCTTCTAGGAGCAGAGGTGTAAATAAGAATTAGCAACTGGGTGTGAGTCGAGGAAGCCTTTACAAAAGCATATTTTTGTCTCTAAACTGTACCACTGAGACGATTGTCTAAATGTACAGATTTCTTGCACTGGCTACGAATCAAACCTGGGTAAACTGCTTGGAAGGCAGCTATACTCACCAGTATACCACCAATATCTTTAGAGAAGGCGACCACAGGGTTAGTAGTTAGCCAAGCTAAAAGAATAACCATTGTGAAGATGCCTGCATATGAAAATTCCCAGGCTCAGAAAATATAGTGGAAGGGAAGGATCAGAGATGGGGCAGGAATAAAGACACAGTCATGTCAAGCCAAAACATCTAAATATATATATATATATATATATATATATATATATATATATATATATATATATATATATATATATATATATATATATATATATATATATATATACACATATACATATATATATATATACACACATATATATATACACATATATATACACACACGTGTGTGTGTGTAAAACCAGGCAACAATGTACAGGAGACCAAATTGGCAGTGCAATATACTCAAAATCATTTATGTTCCGACTAATCTTCATCAGTGGTAAAGCAAATTATCAACATGAAATTACAGGAATGCAGTCCATAAAAAAGGTTAGTTTTCAATTCACCAAAAGATAGTCCAAACGAAGATGGATATAAACTGGTTTAATAATATAAGATATTATAAACGGCAAACACTTTCACCACATGGGCTTCTTCAGGCCAAACACAATCAATTTTTAATTAAATGCTTATATACTCTGTAATTTAATGACATCACTTCCTCACAATCAATTAATTAAGTTCATATAAAAATCAAAAACAGGAAAAAATTCATAATCACACTAAAAATTTTTAAACAATGGTGAATCATAAGCTTAAACCAATCGACTCACAATTGTACTTATTGAACACAATAAAAACTATTAAAAACATATATTTTTATAGAATTTATTTGTCATATGTCATATTTATATATAATTTTATGGTCCAGTTTGGGTTATAAGGTATTTTGTTACCCAGGCCAGTTTGGTAATTAGTTATTTGTTTAAAAGATTCATAATTGAATATATATATAGATTATTAGGATTTTTGAAGCGTATTTTATTATTGTTGTTTATTAGTTGATATGTGTGATTTGAATCAACTATTATACTTTTATAAAAATATTAAACACAATAAAAACTATTAAAAACATATAAGTACAATTGTGAGTCAACTGGTTTAAGCTTATGATTCACCGTTGTTTAAAAATGTTTAGTGTGATTATGATTTTTTTCCTGTTTTTGATTTTTATATGAACTTAATTAATTGATTGTGAGGAAGTGATGTCATTAAATTACAGAGTATATAAGCATTTAATTAAAAATTGATTGTGTTTGGCCTGAGGAAGCCCATGTGGTGAGAGTGCTTGTCGTTTATAATATCTTATATTATTAAACCAGTTTATATCCATCTTCGTTTGGACTATCTTTTGGTGAATTGAAAACTGACCTTTTTTATGGAGTGTGTTCCTGTAATTTCATGTTGGCAATTTGTTTTACCACTGAGGAAGATTAGTCGAAACATAACTGATTTTGAGTATATTGCACTGCCAATTTGGTCTCCTGTACGCTGTTGCCTGGTTTTACTTTTATTATACCGGAGACTTTACTACAAAGCAGCCATTCTTTGTCTATATATATATATATATATATATATATATATATATATATTCAGTAAAAAGATATACACCCATAGACACACACATGCACGCACACACACACACATATATATATATATATATATATAAGTTGAGATTCAGCCATTCTTTGTCTATATATATATATATATATATGTATATGTATATATATATATATATATATATATATATATGTATATATATATATATATATATATATATATATATATATATATATATATATATATATATATATATATATATATGTATATATATACACATACACACACATATATATATATATATATATATATATATATATATATATATGTGTGTGTGTGTACACATGTGTGTGTCTATGGGTGTATATCTTTTTACTCAATCTCAACTTATTGAAACTCAACTTATCTAAAGCAGAAAATCTCAAAAAAAAAAAAAAAAATGAACAAATTTTTTTTTGCAAGTGGCAACCGCCCCTGCCCCAGTGTGGGTGGCTCAGTCTCCACAGCTCCCTAACTTTATAACACCTCTGAGGTTACAGTGTAGTGAAAGAAAGTGAAAAAAAAACAATGGAAGTGTACCACCACCTTTCACAATGCAGCACACTGTAATAGAACGAACTGCAATATTAGATTATTTACAAATCTTTAAGAAAATTCATACCAGTGAACAACAAATCATTTTACACAAAAATATTTGTTCTTTTTGTTTTAATGTTTTTCTGCTTTACTTGAGTTTCAATTCAGTAAGTTGACTTTCAAAAGAAATACATACGTTCATATATATATATATATATATATATATATATATATATATATATATATATATATGTGTGTGTGTGTGTGTGTGTGTGTACAACTTAGATCTGATGAAGCTATGACAGGGGTGAAAGCACTCATCTCTTAAGTTAATAAAGCATGGTTTATATAAGCAATTCCAGCTTGAGTCCTTTTTTCTTAATTTTAATATAAATGCAAAGTGATCTTTAAGAGGGATCTTACATAAGAAGTTGTGTCAACAGCCCATTTTAGTAATTCATATGCCAATATCTAGAGCAGTCTTTCCTGTACAACTGCTTTTTCCTATTTATTTATGCACACACATACTGGTATCTACATAAATCAATATATCTACATACAAAATGGTGAATGTGTTGGTATCAAGTAATATGTACATAGCTGTGTCAAGTAAAATTATGTGTCCCAATGTGTGCTCACCACAAAATTATTATTGTAAAGTGTGCTTGCATGTTTCTGTTTAAAAAAAAATTGAAGGGGTCATCAGATCTGTGTTAAATGTTCCAAAGTGATAGTTCATATTGCTGATCATCCACATCAAGATTCAAACAATTCAATTAGATATTAAATTAATTCTACAACAAGTGTAAGTAAAATAGATGCAATGAAAGTAAAGGTATATATTTATAATAAGTATGCATTTCCGCACATATGGTCCTGATATACTGCGGTTATAAAGCTACCACATGTCCCTCTTTATGCACGACAGTCCCTATGAGGGTAGTTGCGTACTGTGAAAAAACAAAAAATAACAAATGTTCTGTGATTTTAAGATGAAAAGTATTTCATATATTTTCTCTAATGCTTGCATAAAACATTATTTTTTATCTGAAGCACTTTAGAATGAAATGAAACAACAGAAACAACTCATTGTACAAGGGAAAGCTTTTATTTTAGCAAAAAAAGCCAATTGCAGCCCTTTGCACTTGTTATTGGCATGGCTTATCCTGAAACATTTCACATTTGCATTAAAAATATCCCACTGTGGTCAACTGAAGAGGTAGCAGCCCTACTGCAGTTATGGTCTTTACAAATTTCAAAAGGCACCCGGGTGCAACATTTCTGTCTTGTTAATACACAGGAATAAGTTCTGACTGTGACATGGATAACCCGGAACAACTAACACAGGCACTTAAAAAGCTGGTGCTGGTATCATGGGGGGCTAAAAGTCTGATGTCCACTCATCCATCAGGGAAATGGTAATGGTCTGACCTTGTGCAATGCCACCACCTAAGCCCGATGTTCAGCAGGTACAGGGCCAATAAATACACTTCTAGAAAGGGGTAAAGTCCTAATTAATTCCTCATTCCTGATAATTTTAAAGATTATCTTCACTGAAATGGAATACATGTATCTGGATCATTCATTCCTTATTTACTATGTATTTGTATCTACGTTTGTTTTATGTCTACTTAACCAATCAAGTTGACAGAGTCTTGCATATCAGTTATTATATACAAATATAAAATACAATTTAAAATGTTTTATAATATATATTATACACAGACACACACATACTTATATATGTCTTAATTGAATACTTCTAATGTCCCTTATACAAACAAATATTCCCATTTGGCACCTATGTCTCTAATGGACACAGGCAACCTGTAAATGGTTCATCTCCCAGGCCCTATCTTGTAAATGCTTAATGTCCCAAGTCCATGCTTACACTTATCAAGGGTATCAGAACTTGTTAGAGATTTGGGATGCATGGCTAGGCTTAAAAAGGCCTTTGGTGGTCATTAGCCTAGTAGAGACCTATGAACTTTAACAATTAATTATTTAAGGTCATATCATAGTCACCTTTTCTTTTTTACTTCAGAAGAAAACACAGGATCTCTCTGTTCATCTTCAATCACTCGCCAACCGGAAACTCCAGGCCCAGATGGAATTTGGTCATGATATAAAATCTATGCAAACACTTCTTCAAACTCTGCATGCAATATATATTTACTCTTTGCACTAATCAATGAATTAACAATGGAAAACTGCAAGAAGTTACTTTTCTCCCTATAACTGATCCTCTAGATATCTCAAGTGATTTAAAGGCCCCTCTCAGTAGTCCTGTCCTTAAATAAAATATTTGAAAAATTGATTTCATCATGCTGAATATCTGAAGAAGTTCAACCTTTTCATTTAACAGTAACATCACTTTATCTCAGGGCCAGTGCAGTCTTAACTGTGCAGTTCTGTCCTCCTGCAAAAGCATTTAATTTGGTATCAAATTGAAAACTGATCACCTCACTTACCAACCAGTGTCTGAGTGACAAACTGCTCTTGTGGTTCAGATAATACCTTCATGACTTAAGCATTCATCACATTATTGTTATTAATGGCTTACCCCTCCCTTTTTCCTTTGCCCCTCCATGGAGGAGTACACCAAGACTCCCTATTATCCAACACTATTTTCTCCTACTGAAAGCAGTATGCGCAACACATTACCTCCATCGCCCAGTTAAAGGCAGATGATGTAGTGTTTTACATCTCCAACTCAGAGGCAAAAATGCCCCGACTACAACCTATCTCCAAAAATAGCTACTATCCCTTACACTTACAATGAACTATTCCAAAACCACATTAATATGACCAGATGCTCCTTTCCCCCAAAATTAGACTCACCAGAAATCTCAACATTTTCTTCTCCTATGGGCAATATTACTTGAAGAGTCAACGTATTCAAATACCCAGACGTGTAGATACACCTCTCTACTTAACAACTCGTGTACATTCCAGTCTCAGATGAGAACACTAAACTAGATAGGTCAGCTGTTAAAATGTGCCACAAAATTAGTAATAAATGTAGCCATACGACCTCTTGTAATCTATGCTCTTTCAATAATCTCCAGCTCTTCAATGTTTCAGAACTGCAGAGACATGCCTGTTCAAAGCTGGTCAGTACCTTCGCAATTTTCACAAAACTGAACATCACTGTATATCACAAACAAAAGCAAATGGCCTATTCATCAAGTTTCAGCAGAACTATATATCACCTTACCATTGTGTTCAGACTCCTAAATCACAGTATCTGTCATTCACTTTCAGACATCACCCTAAGAGCACATCAAGCCAGTCCACACTAGTCACACCCTCATCCAGCTTTAATTTGCATAACCACTACAATGGCCAGACATGCAATGGAACTATGCGCCACAAAATGTCCCATTAAAAGCCACGTGGTCTTTCTTCATATCCAGTCTGAGCCACCACTGATGTACAGGCGACATGAAAATGATTGGACTCCATTTAATGAACCCTCTTCACAACACCTCCCACTACTGAAACATTACAGCATAGGCTGGTGTACTTAAATCACAAAGATGCAGACAATGAGCGGGCATTATTATTGTCTTGTGTGGTTAGTGATCCCCACTCTTATTCTTCCTTAAGTGATTTTGTAATTTTGGTTTGTACACTGTTGTACTGCATTGCACTTCTCCTCCTTGTGTGATTTACAAATAAATATTACTTGTCTTGATGTAAAATGTAATAGGATTATCATTCTTATTTCTCATACAGCATATAATCAAAGTTCTAGCTGAAAATGGATCCTTGTGACCAGCTCCATCTACTTAAGTAAATAAACTAAACAAACAAATTAATATGAATCGTTCATAACAATAACCGAGTCTTGAGAACTGCTTCAAATTCAAATACTTTGGCTGATGGTGGGACCTTCCTGTGTCTAAAGAACCTCAGGCTACACATAAACAACACACTGGTCTCACCTAAAGCTATTTCTGCCAGTCGCAGGAATACACTTGTACCACAAACTCTGACATGGTCTGCAAAGTTTACCCAACACTTCATGCAAAACCTACATGATCGTGAAGTTTCACAAACAATACCTGTACATTTGTGCTTCCAGCCTCTAGAGATGGAAATCACTACTTTAAAGGCAAACAACCTGTTTGCAATCATCAAAAAAGACTTACTACTATGTACCGCACACTTTAAACTCATAAGAATGGAAATCTATCTTTTCTCAGATGTCATCTTCTCTCAAGTCGCTAAAAATGGTGTGATTGTCCTCTACATACTCACAACTGTGCTAGTAACCACGTATTTCCCATTTGTGGTGTAAAGACCCACATATCTCAGTGAATATGTACAGTATGCTTCTTTTTCATAGTCCTCTACATACTCACAACTGTGCTAGTAACCACGTATCTCCCATTTGTGGTGTAAAGACCCACATATCTCAGTGAATATGTACAGTATGCTTCTTTTTCATAATCTCATTGCGTTTTACTTGTTCCCTTTCTCCATTTTTTCTCCTATAATAACTTACGAATCTTGAGGGAACAAAAGCCTGAAAGGGAAAGGAAAAAATAAAATTAGGAAACGTCATTTTGTTTTTAATTCCAGCCTCATGACTGGTTAACCTGTCACACTCAAATTCTTACCCCGGCAAGAATACCAACCACAGAAATTTGTAATTCTTACCTAAATGTTATAAGTGACTTGTAAGATTTATTTTTGTAAATTTGTATCTCATTTTATACTTGCTCTTTTTACAATTTTTTTCTCTTCACTCACTGCATTTAATTTCTATTATACTCTTTTATATCCACCTATACCAAAAAAAAGCTAGTCACAATAATTGTATCATACTGGATGCTATGTGTACAGTGGATGAAACAAGTGTTTTGTGTGATATAGTAGTTAATAAAAATAAATAAAATATATAAAGAGCCTGGTAAGTGTTAAGCAGCCAAGCCAAAAAAAATAAAAAATTTTTTTGAATTCTCAATCTTATTGCATCTGACAATTCAATTTGTAATTAACTTCTTCTATTTCTTTGTCCCACTACAGACCCTTTCACCATATTATCCTGATTTAATTTTCTGCAAACTACCTGGTTATTGTAATACATTAAGACTGTCACCAGATTTTGTTTAATGGTCTCTGAACCAGGTAAAGAACAACAGATGCAAGTAAACAATTCCTCACTATAAACCTAGAAGCATAAACAACAACAGAAATTAAATAAAATAAATAAAAAAAATAAAAGCATGCATTGCATGGTCCTAAACACGTCAGGAATGTACAAAACACAACAGGAATATAACATTAATATACAGTGTGATGTGTAATCTTAAGAACCATGCACACACTACCGGCATCTATCTCATATAAAACACCATACAAAAAATTAGGACAATATATTACTAAAGTAGCAGGTAATACATAAAAAAGTTGGAAATCACAAAGTTGTAAAAAACCTCTCTACTTGATATTATGTAAATGCCACCCCCCCCCCCCCAAAAAAAAACAACATATGCTGTCCATTAAGAGTTCAAGCAGTTTGAAAGATGTAACAGTAGATAAAAATAAATGTAAAAATGCTGCATGGCTATCAAACTAGGTAGTCTATAGATACAAGCACACATATGTATGATTCATACTGAGATTACACAAATCAGATAAACTAGAATTAAAATAATAAATCCATTGTATTCTGTGTACAATGCATCATGTTAGTAAAAAATTATAAGTCTGCAATTCTTTTATACGTGACTGCATTTATTTAAATTTCTAGAAATGTGTACAGCTAAATGTGTCTTTTAATTCTTCTTAATGTAACAGGACATGAAAAGGACCTATGTGGTCCAGCCTCCCAGAAGTAAAGAAGCATAATAAATATTTGGCATTGTGTTAAGAATAGCAAGTCAAATCAATATGCAGAACACGTTCATTGCAAGTTTTATTTCTAACTGCAAGTGAAATGAACAATGTTTCTAGGAGATACGATGGTTAAATAGGGAAGAATAATTTTTGTTGCTGTACAGGAATATAGCTGGGGCAGCACTTGATAATTTTTGATATGTTTGTTTCTGAACGTGCACCTTACCTGCAAGTCTAAGAGTTCACCTTCCCAATTCAGGTATTCAGCATCATGTATGCCTAACACATTCTCTCTCTCTCTCTCACACACACACACACACACACACACACACACACACACACACACACACACACACACACACACACACAAGCATTGCTGGAAAGCATTCCTTATCTGAAAACTATGATTTGGGGGGGGGGTGTCTAAGTGCTTTTAAAGGCTCGATAATGTCTCCAGAGTAGTGATAGCAGCATAATGCTTTCACTCTGTTTTGACAAACGGCAAATTAAATGTGGATTCATTTTCATTTAATAAGCTTAGCATTTCTGATCTACTTTACTACTAAATGCATCTAATGTGTCCTTACAGTATAATATATCAGACTTGGTCCCTCTAACATATCCTTACTGTATAATACATTAGGCTTGGTCCCTCTAAAGCATCCTTACAGTATAATATATCAGACTTGGTTCCTCTAACACATCCATACAGTACAATATATCAGGCTCAGTCCCTCTAAAGCATCCTTACAGTATAATCTATCAGACACGGTCCGTCTAATGTTTCCTTACAGTATAATATATCAGACTTGGTCCTTAAACTTCATCCCTTATGACCATGGAGTCACTATAATGAGAAATGTCATTCAAACAAGCAGTTTTAATGAGAAACTTAATTGAACTGACAAAGCAGAGCTATAAATTTCTAGTAACTCATTTAGTTTTTCAGTTTTTCAAAAGTTACAAGTCTTTCATGTACATAAGTAATTATCAATATTATGCTCATCTCCCTCACATCCTTCAATGGTACCAACTCTCACTCACCCACAAACTACTAAATCATCCTCTAAAAGTCCCCTCCCTCCAAAATCTATTCCAACCCTATCATACCACCAGACCACTACGCTCCAGCAACAAAAATCAATTACAGGTAACTAAAACCAGGAACTCTGCTGGAGAAGCTCTCTTCTCCTACTCCATAGCAAAATTATGGAATACCCTTCCTCACACTACAACTTCTGTGTCATCATGCACTAACTTCAAAGCTGCTCTAAAATCTCATCTAAAAGAGCACTGGACATGCCCCTGTAACAAATCTCTCTAACATCTCTACCCCAACCTCTCTAATCCCTTTCTTCCACCCCTCTAACTACCTCGGATTGCAGCAAAATACATTGCTTGTAAACCTATATCTCAGCTGTAATCTTAGCCACTGTTATTCAAGGTAATAGCTGCTACCTCAGCTATTAAAATATTTGTTAGTCTTTATGGCACCAATGATACAAGCGTTGTACCATTTAACTAAACAATTTCATTTTGAATTACAACAGTTTACTACTATTGTTAAACAAAACCTACCTATACTTCTTGTAACTTGTAATTAATTGTTTTTATTGTGGAGCTTTTCTCCCCGGGCCTCCACTGAAAAAGGACCTGTGTCCAGTCGGATTTTCCTGGTCAACAAATGTAAATAAATAAATGCTGTCTGTACTAACACAAAGTTCTATAAATGTATACATAATACAATAGTAATGACACATACACGAATGTGCATTGAACAAATGTCTTGTTTCACATAAAACAATATTATGCTGTCTGTACTAACATGTAAAGTTCTATAAATGTATACATAATACAATAGTAATGACACCTACACGTATGTGCATTGAACAAATGTCTTGTTTCACATAAAACAATATTATGCTGTCTGTACTAACACGTAAATTTCTATAAATGTATACATAAATACAATAGTAATAACACACACATGTATATGTGCATTGAACAAATGTCTTGTTTCACATAAAACAATGTATATTTTATTTACCCTTTGTTGACCAGGTTAGTCCAATTAGGCCAGTAGCCTCTTTCTGGGAAGACCAAGGTGACATTTATACCACTAAATGAAATTCTGCCAGGGTACAAGGGAACTTCACCTACTGTTTTTTTGATAAGTGCCCTGGGAGCTTTTATATCCATCTGAGCTACCACAAACTCAAGCAGATGGGACCTCAGTTTAACATCTCATCTGAAGGACAGACACATAATATACATATAGAAAGAAAAAACACCAGGCTAGTAGATCAACACGTTTAATTCCTCTGACGTCTTGGCTACACAAGCCTTCAAGGAGTATAACATCACACAAATAACAACCTGCCTATATATTAACATCCAAACAATTAAATAAAAAACTTCTACTTGAGCTCAGCATTTAACCCATTTGGGGCCAAAGTATTATATTTTAAGATATGCACAGATTCCTTAAAAAGCAGTTGATTTTAATATTATCATCATACATGCCAATGTTAATCTTTTCCAGCACAGAACCAATCAAGCCATCACTTATACCTCCATGTACGTGATTATAAATGTTCTGCTACTGAGCTTTCTTTTTTGTTTTTAATTATATTTCTCAAGTGCTCCAACAGTCTGACCTTAAAAGGTCTCTTGCTTTCCCCTATATAAAACTTACTACAGAGGCACCTAAGGGCATAAATAATGATGGCTTGTGTAGCGGAGACATCAGAGGAATTAAACGTGTTCATCTACTAGCCTGGTGTTTTTTTCTTTCTACTTGGTGTGTGTATATATATATATATATATATATATATATATATATATAAATAAAAATAGTAAATCACACCAACAACTCTTGTAGAACTTTAGCGCTTTCGTCTTATTTATTATCAAGACTTCTTCAGAAAGAACCACCACTCAATTCCTGGATATCCACCTCACTATAGACCCGGAAAGTGGACAGTTTGACTCCAACATCTACCGCAAGCCCACTTTCCGGAATAACTATCTAGAGCTCAGCAGCCAGCATCCCCATTTCATGAAAAAGAATATTGTAAAAGGACAATTCATCCGGTTATCCAGACTCATTTTTAGGGACGAGGTTTTCATCAAGGAAGGTTTTTACCTCAGAAACTTGTTCCTAGAAAGAAAATACCCAGAGTA
Source organism: Protopterus annectens (assembly GCF_019279795.1). Taxonomy (NCBI): domain Eukaryota; kingdom Metazoa; phylum Chordata; order Ceratodontiformes; family Protopteridae; genus Protopterus; species Protopterus annectens. Next base: position 45,661,199 of record NC_056745.1, read on the forward strand.
TCTAGTGGACAACCTGTTCCAAGAGATCATACAGCACAGACACTCCAGGTACCCACCAATCCTGGAAAAGGGATTCATAGCAAGGGCACAGAACGGACCGAACAAAAAGGACTGGGTGTCAAGTTTCCCCCTTCCAATTTCCACCGATATGTTTGGAATCAGAGGGGTCCTCACCAACAATTGGGACATCTTGGGAGGAGAAAAAGGTCTGACAAAGTTACTTGGGACATCCCCAAACTTCTGTTTCAAAATAACCTCTTCTTTTGGTGGTGCGTTTGAGAGGAATAAAAGCCCATCCCCACAGAGTGAAGTATCGACAGAACCTGGAATGTCTGATTGCGGCAAGTGTGTTGCCTGTGTACACATACGAAAAAACAACAACATCACCTTCCCGCACTGCAACAGAACTGTCAGTCTACATGACCACTATGACTGCAACACAAAAAATGTAGTCTACTGTGCTTTCTGCGAACATTGTGGGAATTTCTATATCGGCAAAACTAACAGGAAGCTGAGTAGCCGTATTAAAGAACACACTGCAGCAATACACAAACAGGACAGTTTGAATGCCTTGGCTAAACACAGTGCTATTTGCCCAAACTTCACAGGATTCAAATTCACAGTGCTGGAAAAATAACAGAATTTGTAGGGGACATGGACACATTCCTGCAAGTCCGGGAATTAAAATGGCAGATAGAACTGAGAGCTGATGTCTATCCAGGTCTCAACGAGACACTGAACATTAAATGTGCACTTAAATGGTATAGAGATTGAAATGTGATAGGGTTTGAAGAACTGTGCAAGAGGGTTTGAAGAATTGTGCAAGTAGATTTAATGTGTTTATTGATTTACAACTGTGCAAGTGAATATAATGTGTTTCTTCTCTCTCTCTGACCTTTGACTCCCCCATACCCCCTACACACATGCTCCCAATCACCAAGCTAGCCCCCACTGACCGCACCAACTATACCCCCCGGTCTCACTATTTCACGCAGCCATTCAAGGGGTGATACCATCCAAACCAGCCCACAGCTGGTACCATCCGCACTGACAGTCTTCTGGGACACTCTGTCATTCATATGCTCCTTGTCATGGGCGTCTCCCTACCAGCTCCCCCTCAAGTCCACACCGCATTCCTCCCACTCCCCCATCAGGTGGCATACCCACACATTACTCTACACACACACCGATACCAAAGCATACTAGGACTCTCTACCTTACTCCTCCATCTTCCTCCGTTCTCTTCTTTACTTACCTTTGGAGGCAAAGACTCATAAGTAATGTGTTTATATTAGAATCATCACAGCATGACTGTCATCCTTCCCGGTTCCCCCTTAATAATTTTTTTTTTTTTTTGCACACAATCCCTTTTTGCACACAGTCCCTTTTTGCACACGATCCCTTTTTGCACACGGCACCACAAGGCTATTACTGTCCGACTTATGTAACTGCAATTGTAATGTTAATGAAAATGCACACAGCACCCTGCTTGTTCACACTTTTCTATTGGAAAGGAACTGTTGTTAATTTAAATGGCCTGCTAGAACTAATGTATATAAAGGAAGTGAAAATGGTTGCTCATACTTATGAAACATGTCTTTCTGAAGAAGTCTTGATAATAAATAAGATGAAAGCGCTAAAGTTCTACAAGAGTTGTTGGTGTGATTTACTATTTTTTGAATGCTTTTATTGTCACGAAGTTCAGTTCTTAGTTAAAATTTCTTCTCTTCGTTCAATTTTTTTGAGTGCGGTTAATTTTAGTTTTATATATATATATATATATATATATATATATATATATATATATATATATATACATATACACACACACACACACACACACACACACACACACACACACACACACACACACACACACACACACACACACACCTAATCTTCTCTTGTCGGTACATAATTTAGGTTATGTTTATTTACAACTTTTATCTAGCTATATTTTTATTATAATCCCAGATTCATGCAACTGATTTGTTATATTTGCTTAGTTTTCTAAACCATACAAGTATAGCTAGTGTTACTATGTGTAATTATACAATGACCCCCCCCCCCATTAATATTCCAAAACGTGCATGCTGATTGGCCAGCTTGCCCATTGTAAATCCCACAATCCCACAATATACCAATGGAAAAAGGTCTGGTCACCCGGACTTTTGTCCGTTGGTATAAAGTGTCCAAAGCCTTTTTTTTTTTAATTAAAAAAAAAAAAAAAAAAAAAAAAAAAAAAAACGGAGCAAGAGACTTTCTATTGTCTGTTGCTTCCTTTTCAAAATATTGATGTACTGGGTATGCGTAGGAATGCAAGTTCCATACGCATACACAGTGCATCAACACAAGGAAACAGTGTACCACCACCGGCAGAAGAACATTAATGCGCCGTTATACAAAGACATGATTTAAGAAAAGCAATTTTTTTTCTTAAAAAAGTCATTGTAAAAACAGCAATAACTGACTCCGTGGTTGTGGTATATTGAAAATTTACCCACGGTTGGCTTTAAATAATCACTCGGGTTTCGCCCTCGTGATTAAACCACACCAACCATGGGTAAATTTTCAATATACCACACCACGTCATCAGTTATTGCTTAATTAGTTCATGCTCTACTGCCTTCACATGTACAGCTTATTTTACCGGGTCTCTGCTGATAAAGGACGTTGCTGAATTGGATGTTCCAAATAAACAAAGCCACAAATAAATGAAGAAATGTAAATGTCAAGAGATAAACAATAACAGTTTGGTAGCCTTTTAATTAAGAAAATTTGCAGAGTAATTTGCTATTTGCTCAATATACTTACAATTTCACCATATGCTATACACACTTACTGAGGTTCTGCCAGCTTTGTAATGCTTCTTTTTACCTGTACCATTCATTTCTATTCCTCACAAAAAGTGTACTATCAAAAACATGCAGCATACTTTTCAAAGAGCAGGCTATGCATGGTACATGTCTACAAAATTCTCTGCATTGCTTTTTGCAGTGGCAGGGTTAAGTACATTAACACGTTTTACCCTGACCATGTTTCCTCAATGAATTCTGCATCAATAAGAAACAGTGCTTCACTTATCACTGTAGCTGTTGTATCCACCTGGATAGCAAAATTACTCGATGTTTTTCAACAAATGTTTTTCACATCTTCCTGCAATTTCCATTATTTTTCTTTCTTTATTTTATACACTTGTTAAATGGGTATACCCACTGGACACACGCCCCTTTTCAGGAGCGACTCTGTAGCACTATCTGGGGTCAAGTGACTTGCTCAGAGTCACACAGTATGGAGGGGGCAGAGCTAGTAAACATGTGCCAGCCTTCCCCGGGTAGGGGTGTGTGTGTGTGTGTGTGTGTGTGTGTGTGTGTGTGTGTGTGTGTGTGTGCGTAAATCAGATCTCAAAGTGTGTGTGTATGTGTGTCAGCTACTTGGGCAGGGACACAAAGTACTGGTTAGACAGAGAGGGTTCTGGAGGTCTTGGCTTGACCCCTCAGCTGAGATCTTAACTCTATAGCTGTGCCAGTGGGAAGTCTTATTGGGAATCTGGAGAAAGAGGGAGAAACCAGCCCCAGACTGACTGTGATCTCTGTGTGCTCTTAAGGGAAATTGTCAGTGGCGGCTTGTGATATAGGACTGCAGCCTCCCCCCAGTTGTGACCGCACAATGGTACATTCCTAGATTTCCTACATAACATAATCTGGACTGCTGCCTTCCCAGTCCAGATTCAGGAAGAAGGCAGCAGACTGTTAATTTCCTAGAAGTCTATGCAGTAGGACCGCATAGACTGGAAGGGGATCGGACTGCAAGGTCTGCAGTCTTAAATGTTGGAATGAGCAACAGGAACCGGAAATCAGACTATTCAGGCAGGTTGATGCCTTGGCTTGAAGTTAGCTGTGTAATTATTGCTGCCTTGAAGGATTATTGCTGCCGTAAAACTAAAGCTGCCGAGTTAGCTGTCCGGGATGCCGCTGCTGCTGCCGTGAATGGAGTTTGCTGTGTCTTGGACGGAGGATGCTGCTGCCATGAATGGAGTTTGTTGCATCTTGGACAGAAGTGGACAAAGCTACAAGTAGCTGCTGTGTCACTATTGCTGCTGGGTTAACGCGGCTGATTATTACTGCTGAGAATGGAGTTTTGTAACTGCCTTGCCGTGTGCGTCATTACTGCTGCTGGGTTAACTGCTAGTCTGCTACAGAGTTAGCTGTCTTGGATGTTACTGCTGCTGCGAATGGAGTGTGCTGTGTCTTGGACAGAGTTAATTAGAAGTGAACAAAGGTACAGGTAGCTTGTGTGTGTGTGTGTATAATGCCCCAGTTGCTTTATACTGGTGGCTAGAGAGAACCTGTGTGTGGTTAGAGACCAGGCTTGAACCCTGTACCTTGAGTGCAGGTAACAGCAGCCAGAATTCCCTACCCACCACCATTTGTGAACTTTTTGCATATTTTTTGTCTCGTATTTTGTTCTCTTCTGTTCCTCATAACATCTGTGGTTTCTGAATGTTTAAATCCTTAGATATTTGATGGTGCAGTGGTAGCACTGTTGCCTCACAGCTACAGGTTCTCTGGTTTGTTTCTTGGCTGGGGTGCCTTCTGTATAGAGTCTGCATGTCCTCCCATATTACAAAGAAATGTGTCTGCATTAATTCTCCCTGGGCCTCTGCTAATATTGTGTTTTGTTCCAAGTCAGACTTTGCTGGTTAACAAACGTTAAATAAATAAAATTGAGAGGCATTTAAATTTTAGACTTCATATTCTTCAGAAAGTACATAGTAACACACAATCTTTTATTCTAGCAATTGTCTAAGCTTATCAGATGAATATATGAAATGTGTCCCTATTTTTGGGACTGTATTCCCCCATTATTGGCTTCGTCCAGGTTTTTTGTGCTAAGGTTGAGAGCTATGGCAAGAACTGAATATGTTTGAGGGCTGTATTCCCCCATTACTGGGTTTGTCCAGGTGTTTTGTGCTACGAGGTTGACAGCTATGGTGAGAAGTGAATTCACTAAACGGTAGCCATTTAAGTTTTATTCTTCCTCTCTTTTACAAACCAGCTGATTTGGCATAGTGGTATGTTACTCTGAGTGTTTTGCACAGGGACCTGGGTTCAATACTGGGCAGTAAAATGTATGGTGGTAAAACAGCATATTTTATTTATTCTAGCAACTTTCCAAGATTATACAAGCAATGTTTAATGTGTCCCTGTTTTTTGGGCTTTTGTCCCACCCAATAAATTTTTGGCTTTTTCCAGATTTCTTGTGCTGCGAAGTTGAGAGATACAGTTGAGTATCGAGTAGATTTTACAATTAGCTGAGAGCTGCAGGGGAAGAGAAGTGTAGTGCTGCTTATGCTGAGCTTGCTTGCATTGTTAATAGCACAACAGGTATTGTACTTGCTTTTGATGCAGAAGACTGTGGGTTCTAATCCCACAGTGGGTGGATGCTGCCATACTGAGAATGTCCTCTTTGGCAAAGATACCTGGTAACTATGAACCTGTTATCAGTTTGCCATCCATTTCCTACTGCAATATTACTAGCTTATCTTTTTTTTATGTAATATAGGCAATATATTCCTCAGGGGCAACAGGCACTTTATTTTTAGATGAAACAATGAAATATAAAGTTGTTTGCTAGCAGCAACCTCTTCATTAGTTACACATCTCTTTAATGTGGAATTATTTAGATGACTTACTTCTGCAGAGATTGTGCATATTTACTGATACTGGCGGATTTTTTTATGATGGAAATGTTCTCAATTGGGCAGTTTTGTCATTATTGGTGCATGCATTTTGTTTTATTGTTTACTGGAAAAGTGTTCAAAACAAATTTAAAACGCTCTCTAACAACTGTACTGTATTATACAAGAAATATAATTTAATACAATCGGGAAGGTGTATCACACAACACGTGCGTTTTCTGTGCAAGGGGCCCATCATTTGAAAACAGCCCAAAGTTAATCTTTATACTACCCAAATGTATTTTCTTTGAATGTGAATTTCAATGCTGTTTCAATGAATGGGAGTTTCAAGGGCAGAGTTTTAATGCCAAGTCTATTTTCATTGTGAGACTGCATTGCTTTGTTCAGCAGATGTCTTAGTGTTTGTGCTGTGTAACACAAAATAAAACTTTCAAATGAAATCCAAATCATTGTAGAAGTAAAGCAGTATGCACATTGCAGCGTTTATGGTAATTGGGGCGAAATAGCCAAGTAATGGGAATGAGTGGCTGCAGGGGGTGGCTCCATTCGACCATGATTTTGTGAGGGGGAAGGATGGCAAATTCAGAGAGCCCTGACTCGGCTGAACTATATCTCTCAACTGTCCAGATTTTCACAGAATGAATAGCTTTTTGCTTCTCATTTTTAGTTTGTCTGGCAAATCATTTAGGAATTAAGTTACTAAATAATGAGACATTGAGTTTCAGATTTCTTAACCTTCAGAAAAATGCATGCTAAAGCAAGACCTGTTGTTCTATCAACTAAGTTTATATAAGAGCAATTTTTAGTACTGTTTGTATGTTCCCCCAATATATTTGGCCTTGTCCAGATTTCCTGTGTTAACAGGTTGAGAGGTACGTGCAAATTGCTTTATAGAATTTGGCATATCCAAACCTCTCAACTGTCCCTAATTTTGGCTCAAAATGTTACTCTCCCTCTAATAATCCCTCCGTAAAATGGCAATTTTGGAAGAAAACGTGGCGGGTTTACAATTAATACATAAATAAGCCGCAGTGGTACAGCGGTTGCTTTGTTGCCTCACAGCAAGAGGTTCTCCCATTCGATTCTCAGCTAGTGTGCGAGGAGTGCCTTGTGTGTGGAGTCTGCATGTCCTCCCCAGAGTCGTGTGGCCTCCGAAAGACATGCGTGAATGGGCATGCCTTCGCTGAAGGTTGGGCATCAGGCTGGCAACTCAGCACCATAAAAATCTACTGCCAATCATTAGCGGACCGGAGTTCCGATGTGGCGACCCCTTACCGGGAAAGGCCAAAAAGTCAAACAAACAAACATGTAGATTTGTTTATTTTGTCAGCTGCTCATGCTAACAGTACTAATATTAAAAAATGTCCCTTTGACAGGTTCCAAGCTGTATTGTGTGGCTATTTTATATTTTTGCCTCACATGTTTGGTCCATTTTTCATAAAACTGTTGTTTTCTGGCAAATTAGTGGCAAATCATTAAAGACTGAAGTAAGAAAATAATAACAGACATTTGAGTTTCAGATTTCATACCCTTCAGAAAATTCATACTAATGCAAGACCTACTATTCTATTAGAAAGTTTGTAAGAGCAATCTTTAAATATTGTCCTTATTTTTGAGGCTTTGCCCTGCTTCTGTGTATGGCTTTGTCCAGATTTCTTGCTCTGAGGTTGAGAGGTATGACAAATGTGTCAGGGCCATTGCAGTCAGCCAGAGACATTTCAAGTTGTGACATACTTGTTGCTGCCCACTCCCCCATGTAGTGACTCTGGATGTGTCCAAGCAAGGTAAGGAGCAGTTATGCAGTTTAAGTGTGCAGAGTATCCCCCCATCCAAGGTAGACACAAGTACTATAGTGGCTTTTCATCTGTCCTTGCTTGATTTTGCAGAATGTTCTGGTTTTCTGTCATATTTTGATACTGTTGATTATGCTTCTTATTATTCAGGAAATGCCCGTTGCTCTGTGTTTAACTAGCAATGCTTTTATGATCATCAGGTAAGCTTGTCTGAGATTTTAAGATGCAAGTAAGCTATAATAAGCATACTGCTAAAGAATTACCAGCATTGAAAGCCTTTGTGTTGTCGCCATGCCGAGAATATTTACATAAATAGATAACGTACAAGTCTCGGGTATTGAAATGCATATGACAGTATTTGTAATAAAGGACAGAATTACAGTACTTTAAGATGCTCATTACCTTTGTTGGAGACTTGCAGTCATCTTTGCAGGCTTTACCCATAAACTAAACAGAATGCCAATCTACCATGTGTGGTCCATAACCTGTGCAGTAATACTTTAAGCTATGTATATTGAGCTTTAGTCTTGTTTGCTGTTCATTTTTTACTTTGATCATGTTTTCCCAATGAAACAAGTAGATAGCTGTTGTCAGGCAGCAGGTCTTTTTTGGATAAGAAACATTTTTACAAGTTTGGGTATCACAGAGATTGCTACTTTCAGCATGTTACTTGGTACTTTTTATAAAGCTGAATATAAATTATAATTAGAACTTCAGTGCAAGGAGAAGTGGTTTGAGTTGAGTGCTGCTTGTTTTAAATTGTACTTGATTTTGACTGGCATTCCAGTAATGTATTTAAAAAGCAATTTATTTGTTCATGCCTCACAGCCTTTTTGTTTCCATCTAAATATTAAGTAAGCTGTCATGCAGCCAATGCATTGAAATATTTTTTTTCTTTTACACTTCACATTGTCTTGATTGGACTCTCATAACGGTTTGGCACCCAGGGCACCATATTTAATTAAAGTTCCAGTTTTTGTGGTTTTTATCATAGCTCCTCCCCTTTCTAGTTGGCCACACCCCTCCCATTTGCACCACCCATTCAGCTATCTTCTGCAGCCCCCCTTTGATTTGAAGTCACCAGCCTCCACTGGAAATTGTACTTTACTGTGTGTGTACTTGGCATCCACCCAATGTGTACGTCCCTCACTGGTGCTAGTGGTGAGGTGTAAGGCTCCTTGATTACTGGACCAGTGCAGGGGCGCCACAAATTAATTGGTTAGCAGTGGTGGAATATCCACATCACATACTAGTTGGTTGACAGTAGTGAGTTAGCCACATCACATATTAACTGGCTTGTAGTGGTGTGGATATTGAATTCCTGCAGCCTGTGTACAGTGGTCACTAGCCATGCGATTAAGGTGTTTGCCTTACATACACAAGGTGCAGGGTTTGAGTCTCACAAGGGATAACTGGCTAGGCTTAAAATGGCTCGCAAGTGCAGTTAACTTAGTACTAACCTATGAACCTATGCAGTGAACATTCAGAGTTCATGCCACAATTGTTTTACTTTTTTGTTAGCTTAGGGACAGCAGGCAAGCATGTCAGTAGAGGAGTAAGGCAAGATGACAAGCAGCCAGTTGGCTGAGCTGTACCAGGCTAAAGGACTGGTGCATGCCAACCTGACTAAACCTTACAGGATTGCAGCTTTAGTCACAGCTGCATCACATAATACCAACCAGGAAGACAATCAGACTGGCCGCGAAGATGTACAACTCTCAGAAAATGAACAGCTCAACCTTTTTACAGAGGACTTAAAAATCCATCTGGAGTTAACTTGAGTTGGAGGCCATGGCTAAGAGAGAGACAGCCTCTAACTTAACCATTATGAACCCTGCAATGTTTACACAGGAGCACTACTTGCATGGGCAGTCTACTCCAGTCAGAGCTTTAGGAGGGACCCCATTCCAAATACCTTTGGCTAGGGTTCACCTTGACTGGGATGGTGGAAAAGGAAGCAAGCAAGTAGGTGCGTTTGAGGATATCCTTGCAGATGTCCTGATAGGGAATGATTTTGATAATGCAGTACCCTGTGTGCATGCAGTTACATGCAGTCAGGCTTGGAGATAATCATGTGGGTCTGGTAGCCTGGGGGAGACCAAGACAGACCATGCACTTGCACCCAGGACTGGTGAGGTGGTTACTTCAGGGAGGGAGCTACTCTGTAGCAATGAGACTGAAGGTGAGCCACAGCTGCTTGTAGGTAATGATGTTCCCTTGGACAGATTAACTGCAAGGGCAGTGCTGAGTAGTAGTAGTAGTAGTACGCAGGCTGACAGTGAGGCACCACTGTCAGAGAATGCCACATTTTCTGTAGAAGGGGAGCTGGGAAGGGTTACAAACAGAGCCAAGACAGGCTCACCTCTCAGACCCTACATTACAAGGCCTGAGGGGGGTAGCTAGTGAGTCACCGGATTCTAAAGGGAAGGGGAATCTGTACACTGGGACAAAAGGTTACTGTATAGAGAGTGGACCCCTGAGGGAGGGCTAGAGGGTGAGAGAATACAGCAGTTGGTTGTGCCCAGAGCCTACCATCTGGCACTTCTATCCACAGCCCAAGATATTCCCTTTGCAGGTCATATGGGCATAAGACGTACACAGAGACGTATTATGCAGACCTTGTATTGGCCAGGGATTTCCAGAGATGTAACAGGGTACTGCAGGACCTGTTAGCAGTGCCAAAAAGTAGGAAAGGCAGAAGACAAGGTGAAAGCTCCTCTGATGCCTTTCCCTGTGATTGAGGAGCCATTTCAGTGGGTAGCTATGGATATTGTGAGGTCTTTAGTGGCAGTATATTATGCTTCCAGATACCCTGAGGCAGTGGCATTGTCCTCCACTGAGGCAGAAAAGTGGCAAATGCTTTGTTAGAAATTTTCAGCAGGGTAGGCTGACTGACAGAGGTGCCAGTTTCATGTCAGACCTGCTGGCTTGTCTGTGGCAGTACTGTGGGGTTAAGCACCTAAAGACCACCCCTCCCCCACCATCCCCACACTAATGGTCTTGCTGAGAGGTTAAACTCTACACTCAAGATGATACTATGGGCATTTGCAGACCAGTTTAGGAGGGACCGGGACAAATATTTGCCCTATCTGTTTGTTTACAGAGAGGTTCCCCAGGAAACCACAAGGTTTTCACCCTCTGAGTTGCTTTATGGGCATAGAGTGAGGGGACCACTAGATTTGATTCGAGATGAGTGGGAGGGTGAATGTGAATTCCACAAGGAGTCTGTTGGGGCATATGTCCTAAACCTCAGGAAAAGGCTCAGGGAACTCATGGGCTTGGTCTTGGAGAACCTGGCAGAAGCCCAACAGCAGAAAAAGGTCTGGTATGACAGGAATGCTCAAGCTGGAGAGTATGCTGTAGGGCAGCAGGTTATGGTTCTCATTCCTGTCAGACAACGAGCTGCAGGCAGCCTAGGAGGTACAGGGTGGTAAAGAAGGTCAAGGATATTAACTACATGGTAGAACTGCTAGGCAGGAGCATGAACTGTAACATGTTAACATGATGAAAGCTTACCATGATAGAGAGACCTTTGTGCAGAGTATTTGCAGTGGATTGCATGAGGATTCTGAGGGGGATCTGGTGACTGATCTCCTCAGTAAAGCACGGGCTGACCTCAGTGGAAGGGGTAGCAATGTCCCAGCAGCTATCCACTACCTACGCTCGAGAAATCCGAGAAGTGTTACAGGAATTTGGGGACATGTTCACTGGGAAACCAGGGTGCACCCACCTGGTAACAGCACCATGTGGATACAGGATCCCAAAGGCCTATTAAGCAGATCCCTTACAGAGAGTATGATACAGTCAAACAGATTCTGTGAGAGGAGATACAGGACAATTTGGAACTAGGGGTAATTCAGGAGTCCAGCAGTCCCCGGGCCTCCCTAGTGGTGCTAGTACCAAGAAAGGATGGCAGCACCAGGTTCTGTGTGAACTACAGGAAATAGTCACACAGAGTCAGATGCTTACCCCATGCGTAGGGCAGATGAGGCCCTAGAGCAGCTGGGTGGGGCTAAATATCTTACCACCATTGATCTTACCAAGGGTACTGGCAGGTTCCCTTGACTCCCAGTGCTAGAGAGAGGTCAGCCTTTGTGACTCTTTTGGCTTGTATGAGTTCACAAAGATTCCCTTTGGGATGATAAATGCCACAGCAACTTTCCAGAGGCTGGTAGATTTTACCCTAGCAGGAGATTTTGTCCTTGCTTATCTAGATGATATTGCCATCTACAGCCATTCCTGGCAACAGGACCTTCAGCATGTCAGGTAGGTGACAGGCTGATTACAGAGAACAGGGGTGACGATTTTACTTTTGATTTGATTTGACGATGCCTGGGACAGAGTGGGGAGTGGTAAGATCAGGTCAGAACCTGCCAAAGTGGAAGCCATTCAGACACAACCTGCCCCTGTTACCTAAAAGCAGGTAAGGGCATTTTTAGGGACAGCAGGGCACTACAGAACGTTTGTCCCCAATTATAGCACTATAGCTGCTCTCCTCACAGACCTGACAAGGAAAAACAGGCCAGATAAGGTAGTGGGGTTCCCAGCATATGAGCAGGCATTCCAGAAGCTTAAAGCAGCTTTGGGAGGATACCCTGTGTTAGCCAGCTCACATTACAGCAAAGAATTTATTGCGCAGGTGGATCCTTCAAACCATGGGGTGGGGCTGTACTTAGCCAACTTTCCTCAGAAGGAGAAGGGCACCTAGTGGTATATCTCAGTCATAGGCTCCAACGCAGGGAGAAATGCCTAGCCATAGTGTGGGCATTGCAGAAACCTCAGCCTTATCTGTATCGAGTCAGCCAGCAAAATGCCAAGTTACTAAGGTGGAGCCTAGGGTTGCAAGCATATGATATGACAGTGCAGCACCACAGTGGGGCTAGCAATGCTAATGCAGATGGGGTCTCAAGACTGGGAATGGGGTATGGTATTCCCAGATAGGCTCAACCCTCTCAAGCACTGTTTCTCAAGGGTCACTTGAAAGAATAGCCAGAGTTTTTTTTGGTGGGGGGTTGTGACACTGCCAGCCCAGCAATCTGGAACTTTGAAATAATCATATGTCATTTGTGACTATTAATATGATTCATATGTTTGTCTTACAAATGTAAAAGAACTATATGTTATGTGTATATTAAACTATTGGCGCAGAAGTGTGTGTTGAAATGTATGTTATGTACTGAGCTTCAAGAATGTAACTACAGTGTACCCTACTGGAAAAGAACAGAAATGTATATAAACTATATACCTATGCAAATGTATGTTTTAATAATAGAAGCTGGGAACATACAGAGTTAACTTGCAAAACTTCAAGAAAATAAGTTGAAAAGTAAAGTGTTTTACTATTGTGTTTTCTCACAGTAAGCAGAAACAATGTCTAGAGCTAAAGGTTTTCCTATTGTCTTGAAACAGAAATAATTAATAGATTTTAAATGTAAAAGTGTTTTATTGCTTCCTAGCAGCTGCACATCTGAGAGATATTTACTTCTCACAAAGAGATGATAAAATTCTGTTGGTATCCATTAGCCAGGGAAGTGAAGGCAGGTGACAAAGAGTGATGTCATCCAAGCTAACCCAGCAGTAATATGCAATATTAATTTAAGAACTCTCTCTGATAGAGGGAAGGAGCATTTTGTATCTTGTCTTGGACCTAGAAACATCTATCATCTGCATTTGCCTTGCTCTGGAAGTAAGTCTAGGGTACAGTAATGGTTTTTAGATATAGTTAGGAATATAGTAAAGATTAGTTTAGAGGTTTTTCTGTATTTATTCGAGACTCTCCTGCAATATTGTTTTAGAATATTTCTTGTGATTCTGAACTCATTAGTTACTGTGTTGATTGAGTATTGTCTTGTTTTTCTATTATTTATTATTAAATATATTTAAACCTATCTTTATGGCTGATATTTGTGAGACATATTTAAGCTCTTAGAGTACTTGCATATGTATTTGGTGACACTGTACAGGCCACTCCTAAGCAGCCTTAGTCTTGGTCACACTTACCATTTGGACAATAGTAGGATTAGTCACCCTTTGTAAGGGCCTTCTAGTAGCAGATAAGGAGGGGTTAGTGGCAGTGATAATTACCTTATAGTCTGGGCAGAAGGGGGCATAGCTAGTAAACCTGTGCCAGCCTTCCCCAGGTGTGCGTGTGTGTGTGTGTGTGTGTGTGTGTGTGTGTGTGTCAGAGATCTACTCAAAGGTCTCAAAGTGTGTGAGCTACTTGGGCAGGGACATGAAGCACTGGTTGGACAGTGAGGGTACTGGAGGCCTTTTCTTGACCCCTCAGCTGAAATCTTAACCCTATAGCTGTACCAGTGGGGAGTCTTTCTGGGGATATAGAGAAAGAGGGAGAAACCAACCCCAAACTGACTGTGATCTCTGTGTGCTCATAAGGGAAATTATACTGCACTGTGTGTGTATTTATTTGTCATCCTCCCATTGCATATATCCCTCACTGTTGCCAGTGGTGAAGACTGAAGCTCCTTGATTACTGGGCCAGTGCAGGGGCATCACAGTCCCATCAGTAATAAATGCAAACCTAATCTATCAGACCACTTGTAAGCCATTACTGCTTTGCTTCTTGTATACCACAAACCAAAAAAAACCTTACTTAATCTGCTCATTTCCACTGCTATGTATTTCCCTGATCCATCGCCCCATGGAAATAAAAAAGAAATCTCCAACCTCCTTTCTGCTCCTACTTCCTAAAAAAAGAGAAATAGAAAGCTTAAAGCTATAAATATATACCATTTTATCCCCCAAACTAACTATATAAAGAATAAAGGGGGTAGAGAGAGTGCAGCTACTGAAGCAAAGGGGAATTCAATTCAAACATCCACTGTTACGGTAAGTGCAAATTACACAACTGTACTGTGTTCATCATACTCACTGCTGTGGTAGCATGTGGCTAATTGGGTTAATTACCAAAATTATCCAACGTAATAGGAAGAAAGATAAGGGTCTAAGAGCCCCTGGAGAATACTCCTATCAAAGTCAGTCCTGGACCTGGATAAGGAATCCAGTTTGTAATGCTTTGTGAAAGTATGCTCAGAGGACCCTGCATCAGTCATTAGCATGCTAATGCTCACCCCTTCCTAGTATGCCATTGTAGAAGCAAAGGCTCTAGTAGAAGCAACGGCTCTAGTAGAATGTGCCTTGATCCTGACTGGGAATAGATTCAACATGACGGGAATGACAAAAAGGAATAGATGAAGACATCCACCTAGAACCTGTTTTGACATGGGTTGTCCCATCATAAGAAATAAATAACCACTAAGCTTTAATAAAGAACTTTGCTCTGTCAAGACAGTACTGGAGCTGGCTATGCACATCCCAAGAATGTAGAATCCTCTCTCACTGGTTTTTAGATTATGAATAGAAAACAAGGAGATTGATGGCTTGATTAACTCAGAGACCACTTTTGTTACAAATGAGAGATTTGTCTGTAGTGTGACCCTATCTCTATGGAAGGCCAGATGCAGTTTACTCACCATGAGAGACTGCAACTCAGATATTCTTCTTACATATATTACAGCAATAAGAAACACAGTCTTCCAAGTAATGAACCTTGGATCCATCTGATGAGCTGGTTCTAAGGGAGATACAATTAAGTTTTTCAACACAAACGTAAGATCCCAAAAATGAGCCAACTGCTTTCTAGGTAGTCTAAGATGCAGTACCCCTTCATAAACTGTTACACTAAAAAAAAAAAGAGAAAAAAGGGGAGGATCCATGGGCAAACATGCTGAAATGGCCACCTGATGAACACAGAGAGGAGAAAGGCCAGAGGACAGTAACTCGCACAAATATTTAAGAACCAGTGGTACATAATCCCAGATAGTTGGGGTGGTTATTAGATATGCACCAACTAGAAAATATTTTCCACTTGCAAGTTTAAGATTTTCTAGCAGCAGGCTTTCTTGCCTCCTTTAGTACCTGCTGCATGTCCTCATGAAATAAAGTACCTAAAAGGTATCAAAATTAAATCACTTAGGGAGTCAGCTGAGGTTTTTGAGATTAGGGTGGATCATATTCCCCTTTGTCTTGTCTGAGCAGATCAAATCTGTGAAGAAGCTTATGGCAACTGTCCCTGGCCAGTTCCAGAAGAAGGGAGAACCAAGGTCACGTGGGCCAGAAGGCAATGACCACAATGATTTTTGGAGTCCTTCTGAATCTTCAAAATGACCCCAAATATAAGTTGAAAGGGTGGAAGTTACAAACAGGAGCATTCTTATTCATGGGAATGAAAATGCATTTGTTTTCCAGACCTGCCTCCAAGAAGTCCTGGTGCATAATTTGCTCAGTTGTCTGTCTTGAAAGGAGGAAAACAGATCTATTTGAGGTGTTCCCCATAACTGGATCAAATCCTGGAAGGCCCCTTGTTCAATTTCCATTCATGAGGGTCTTTCCTGCTTCTGCCCAGCTTGTCTACCACTACATTGTACTGTGACAGAGGGTTAATGAATGCTGATTGCTATTTCCCAAGCCATTATAGCCAGACTGTACAAGGGTAAGACCTGGTGGCCTTGTCTGTTTATGTACCACATCATTTGGGTGTTTTCTGTAATCATCTGTAAGGGTAATGGGGACCACAGATTATGATGTGACTTTATAGTTTGGCTCACTGCTAACATGTCTTTGACATTTATAAGTTTTAGTCAGTCTGAATGGTTTACAGGCCTTGCATCTTTACCTAGATAGAAACTACTCCCCAAGAAAAATCTTGGGCACTGTAGTTACTGACCGAGCTGGGACAGGAAAAGGAAAAGGGACACCTGAACTGTGAGCAATCTGAAGTTTCCATCAAGTGTAATCTTGATAAAGCCCCAAATTTCTAAAGGACGAGAATGTTGTGTCCACATTTTTTAAAACCAGTGAATTTTTCTTTTGTGCTATCTAGCAAGAGGAAGTATTAGAATCAAAGAAGCCAAAATCCTGAGATATTCTCTAGCTGTAGTCAGAGACTGACTGGAGTTCAGGAAAGTTTTTCTACCTCGTCCTGTGTTAAGAATGCCTTTTGAAAAGAAGCATCAAGAAGGCAGCCCAAAACGCAATCCTGTGTGACAGAGTTAAGGAGAATTGTTGAACAATTATCTGGAACTCCAGGTTGGTAAGAGAGAGGAAACCCATGTTAAGGACTCCTGACATGTGGCAAAAGACTCTGCAAAGGTAAGTAAGTCAACTAAATAAGGAAATATGTGAATGCCCTGCAGTCTACAATGAGTTACTACTGGAGTTAAATATTTTGTAAATACCGTTGTAGCTGTAGACAGCCAAAATGGTAATGCAGACAGCTTATAATACGACCCAGACACAAAATCTGAGAAACTTTCTGAAGCCTGTGGCTATGGCAATATGATAAGAATCCTTTAGGCCTAAATATTATCATAAAACTCAGAAGAGGAATGACAGGTAACAGACTCTGTATGGTCAACATTTTGAACTTCAGTACTTTCACAAACAGGTTGAGAAGGGAAAGATCTGGAACTAGTCTCCAAGAAAGGTCTTTTTTTCTGGAAACAGAAACATTCTAGAGTAGAAACACCCCCCCCCCCCCCCCCATCTACAGGTACTGCTTCTATGACTCCTAGGATCAGCATGCATTGAAGAATGAGACGAAATAACTCTGTTTGGTTCAGAGGGTAGAGAGGAATTGCCCTGAAAGAAGGTATGTATATCCAGTGCCAAATGCCACCCTCTTTAAGTACTTTCAGTTCTCAACAGTCTGAAACCATCTGTTGCCAAAGGGGAAAGCAGAGGGACAGTTTTATGGGCAGACTTAAGAGACACAGTTTTATGGGCAGACTTAAGAGACACGGGGTCAGGAGGGAAGGGAAGAGGGGAAATAATGCTGGCATAGTCATTCTGAAAGAGTAATCTGTCCCTTTTTCCTAAAAGAAACCCTGTTTTTATTGTTAACCTCCTGCCATCTCTTTTTTTTTTCAATTTGTCAGAAGATGGCACTGACTGCTTATTTTACATTTTGAAACAAAGATTTGAAAAATTTGTAATTTATTTTATTTATATTTGTTGACCGGGAGTGTCCGACTGGATGTGGGTCCATTTTCAGCGGAGGCCCGGGGAGAAAAGCTCCACAGTAAAATAAACAGACAGTAGTTACACTGGATTACATAGTGATTAACAATTTAACATAGAAATTACTTACAACATATTTACAGATGAAGAACATAGTACATCAGTAGACAACTAGAATCTTTATCTGTGAAGTACATAACAGGCATTAACAAATGTAACAATGAGAAGTTCCTGCTGTATAATAAGTACTAGGCTTGTGAGCATCTGAGCTTGCTATCATCAAGGTAGTTAGTGGAGGTGAAGGAAAGGTAGTAGTTGGATGGGGTGGATGATATTAGAGTGGGAGTTGCAAGGGCATAGCCAGCATGTTTTTAGGTGCGCTTTTAATAAAAGTTTTGAAGTTGGTGCATGATGGTACGGAGGTAATTGTGGGTGGGAGTGAGTTCCATAATTTGGCTATGGCGCAAGAGAATAGTGCTTCACCAGCAGAGTTATTGGCTTTAGTGATCTGCAAGTGATTTTTGTTGCTGGATCTTAGGCAGGTCTTGAAAAATCTTACAAACTCTATGAATCAATTTCCCTCTTTCCTCAAACTGTTTGAGAACCTGAATAGCAGAAAGACCAAACAAATCCCTTATCTAAAGTTCAGTTAAAGGCCCAGACTTTGCCTCATCAAAAAACATTTGATTATGTAGTCAGACATATCTTCTCAGAACAGTAGCAGTGACCCTGAGACTTCCATGATGGCTATACAATGATCAACAGCTTAACTTCAGTTCTCACAGCGTGAAAAAAAAAAAGAAATTGGGAAACTACATTCAGTAATATTGTCAGCTTAAGTAAAATTCAGTATCTGACTAGTAAGTACATTGCTTGGATGTTTGCAAAGAAGAAACAAGAGCCTGAAAGAAAATCATGAAGAAAAGGTGCAGATAAAACAATGACTGGGAAGAACCAGGCACCTGCTCATTAAAAAGAAGTTCAACTTCCAGCTTAGGTGGAAGACATAGCTTCCAGTCATCTAAAGGAAAAAATAAGTCAAATGTGCTCAGAGCTAATTAAAATAAACAAAACACTGAAGATGAATGTCAACTAAAATAACAAAAGGCTGGGAAAACGGAAGAAGCTTTAAACAGATATTCAGGTGAGCTGATAAAACTGCAAAAATCAGAAGTTAAAATAAAGAAAAGACTGGGTGAATATGTGACTGCTCAAGAAGGGATGTTTCAAAAAATAATAGAAATACAGGACAGAGCACATAGGGAAAACAGAGATTTTCTGCTGAAACAAAGAAACTAGAAAGAAGAAACTGTATTAATTTTATGAGAGCAGAGATAAGCAATTGAACTGGTATTGCACAGCAGGAACTGTTAACTGAAAGGACACACTGTATACATGCTCGAAATATGGCAATGAGAAAGCAGCCAAGACTTTAATTAATAAAGATGCAAACCTGAATCTGAAGAATTTAATGCTTCATTAATGAAGGTGCTCATCCAAAATTAAAAACCGAGCTGCATTGTACTCCTTGGCTAGAGTGTTTTTCTTAAAGATGCAAACCTGCCAGCATAAAGAATTAATCCTGACAAAACTGAGGCAAAAGGGAAAGTATTAAAAGTTGAAGATATTAGACTGTTTGTGGAAAAAGATTCTTCACGTACACCAGGCTGGAGAGAAACAAATTTATTCCAGTAATCAGAAAATGTCAAGAGGCAGGTGTGAGTTTCAAGTTGCTGTATCCAGCTGTCTTCAGTATATTTTTTTCCCGGAGAATCAAGGTCATTTTTTGATAAAGAACAGGCTAGGGAGGAAATACAAAAACATGTCCAACAAAAACCGAGCCATCAAGCAGAAGGGACTCTGCTTCTCATTCTTCTGATAATAAAGCACATGGAGAGATTCTGCTAGTGAAACCTTTTCCACACTGTTCCAAAGGAAAATGCTTGGGAGACAGGGAAAAGCACAGGAGTTGACCAGAAGAATCAGGAGCACTGTGGAAATGAACCAGATGATGGAGCTGGGAGATGGAGATGAACATGAAACACACAAGCAACATGGAAATTAGTGAATAAATGTGAGACTGCAAAGCATTAACTGCATTTGTGAAATACAGCTACATAAGAATAAGTGGAAAGAGTGGATGTTTTGTTGACTTTGTTAAACCTGTCAGGAACTGAAAGGCATTTGCCTCCATTCATATCATTAATGTTTGGACAGACTCTGAAGGGAGAGGAGGATGAAGGAAAACAATTTATTTTTGTAAAAGTGTTTGTATGAAACTTTTCATAGTATAAATTGCAAATTTTATAGTAAAGTATTTTAGTTGTTCTTGTATGTGATGCCGTTATTAAAGTAATCCTATGCTTTTTTGTTCCTTTTCTCTTTTTCTTGATATTAAGAAATGCAGGCATTACAATGCAAAAAGAGAAGATAAGCTAGACAAAAGCATGTCTAAGTCAATAAATTGTAATCTTGGGTTGTTAAGTTGGGAGATGGGGCATAAAAGTACAGAGATCATAATATAAGTAGATATGATATGTTCTCTCTTACGCTTGCATAGATGAATGTCTGGATTAAGACCATTGCTTTAATAACACAATTTATGTGGAAACAAGTACATACAATGAAAAGTTTTCATTTAGCAATAAATGCTTCAGCTTGTTTTTCAAGCTGCAACAGAGGAATACATTTTTCTTTTTTCTCTTACTTTTCCATGGAGTAAAGCTAATAAGACAATAAAAGACAGTAAACACTGGTTTCTTCAAGTCTAAAAGTACTATGCAAATAGTTTTCACATCTGTGAAGGGGAATAAAAAAAGAAACATCAATTAATGTAAGTAGAAGCACAGGTACTAACATGCATCTTAGCATGGATAACCTCAATTTCAGGTTAACTATGGCCTGCGTTAGCAGCTATTTGGCACAAATGTTCCTATTATGTGGGTTAAACTTAGAAAGATGTCAATAGTTGTGTGTGTCTGTATTAAGTTAATAGGTCATGGGATGTTCTAGAGGTATGTTTTTTTTTTTTTTTGCATGAGGGTTTTTATTAAAACAAAAAGTCTGATCAATCTGTCAAACATTATTGGGTACATATCACAAAATTTTAAATTAGGCATTTAAAAAGGTGCCATATATAACTGGTGGGAATAATAACTTCTTACCATAACAGCAACCTTTTCCATATCATCCTAAAATGTGAATGGTCTCACAGATATAGACAAGAAGGAAAGAAGAGTTAATTATATTAAGAAATGCAGAGTACAAAAAATAATGCTACAAGAAGCATATTTGGAAAGAACTGAGCATGCGATTTTCATACAGAAAGGATTTCAGGGTGGATATTCTGCAGAATATCGGGGACAAAAGAAAATAGGAGTACTTGTATCAATTGCGAGAGGAGCTGTAGCAGTGATAGAATTGGAAAAAACAAGGTAATAATGGCAGATTTGTACTAGTAAAGGGCTACTGGCAAGGGATGAGGACTACACTGGCATGTATTTATATTCCACCTAGAATTGCTATCTTGGACTTTAAAAAATTGTAAGAAATAATCAGTTTTCAGCAAGGAATATTACTTATAGGTGGGGACTGGAATTTGATTTCCAACAATGAGGATGCATCTGGGGTCTACAAGGGAAAATTAACAAAGGAGGGTAGATTTCTGAAGAAATTTATGAAAACACTTGTCATGGAAAACATGAATTCAGTAGCAGGAACTCAGAGAATTTACATATTATTCCACAAGGTACAATAACTGGGATAGACTTTATACAAATTATATTTGATAGGAACATGTCCATTTAATTGGAAAGATGGATTGCACCATGGCCATTCAAAAGGATTTTTTGGTGAAGAATACATTTATATTGCTAGGATCCAGAATGGGTCTAAGGTCCTTTGTTTTCTTTAGTTACATAGGTGTTTACCGGGCTAACAACCACAAGGACCTTTTTAAGCCTAGCTATGCATCACAAATCTCTGACAAGTTCTCATACCCTTGACAGGTATAAGCAGTGACTTGGGAGTTTGAACATGTACAGGCTGCCTATGTCCATTAGACACACAGGAGCTAAACAAGGAATCAATTTCCTGTTCACCATTCAATTGTCCAAGATGCACCTGAATTGGGATAGAGAAAAACTCTGCTTCACATGGATGTGGAGCTTGTTCCAGAGAATGGGTAGTCTTTGGGATACATACTTGTCTCTCTGGCAGGTCCTGTTTATATCACAGGCAAGGTGTAAGTCTTTAGAATGGGTAATTCTTGTGCTGTTTATTTTACATGTATGCAGGAGGTCCAAAGTGGGGTCTGAAATATTTTGTATACCAAGCATATCTCTCCTCAACAGCCAATAGGATACAGAATACAGGGAAAGGGCCTTGAGGTGGTCTGTATTCTTTTAGTGAGGAACCCCTGTGGACATTCCAGTTGTTGCATATGCCTGGTTAAGTACATACCATAGGAGGTATTGTACTCAATGATAAGTCTGATAAATGCCAAATACAGTGGAAGAAAGACTTCTTTGGACCTAGATGCCATACCTTTGTTTGTAAGTTGCACAACATAGAATGATTTCCTCACTACTGTAGACACGTGATGGTCAAAGGCTATATTATTGTCTACGAGAGTCGCCAAGTCCCTGACTACTGGGTCAACTCTTAGGAGTACGTTGTCAATATGATAGTTACCAGGAGTGGATGACTTCCCAAATGATACTATTATGCATTTCTTGGCATTTAGTTTTAGTCCATGGCTCTGACACCAGTTATTTGTCTGTGTCAGCCCTTCCTGGAGAATATCTGTGTTAGTGGGGGATTCAATGACAGCTCTTAATTTACAATTATCTACAAATGAAGTCAGCCAGAGGCCACTGATGATGGGCTTGACTTCAGAGAAGTAAATGCCAAAAAGGAGCGTTCCCAGGACCAATCCCTAAGGGACTTCACTTATGACTGGTCTCTTTGTAGAGGTGAACACCCCAATTCTAACTTCCTGGGTCCTGTCCGTGAGCCAGCTAGCTATCCATTGGGTGACATAAGGCTTTTTTCCTAAGCTCTAGACTTTATCAACAATGCCCGAATGGGGTATTGTGGCAAATGCCTTGGTCAGGTCAAGGTAGGCAGTCTGAAAGATTTTGCCCTCATCCATTGCTTTGGCGACCTTCTCAAAGATGTCCACAAGGTGGAGTGGGCATGACCTGCCCTTGATGAAACAAAACTGGGTTGGGTGCAGTGTCTGGAGGTTTCTTAAGTTATTATTGATAGTTTCCATGATAATGCTTTCCATGGCTTTGCATACGAGACTAGTGAGACTTATGGGTTTGTAGTTTCCAGGGTCTGTAGATGGCCCACCTTTGTGCAGAGGGATGACTGTTGCTGTTCTCCATTCATGAGACATGAAGCCTGTTTGGAGTCTAAAGTTAAACAGCAATTCCAAACAAGCCTGATAGGTCATGTTTCATGCCGTTTAGAAGGCATCCTGGAATATTGCCTGGGCCAATTGATGCAGTGTTCTTGGTCTTAGAGAGAGCATTAACGACTTGTTCCCTAGTGGTAGCGGGGGAGTTATATGTGATGGTACTTCATGAAGGAAGGTTGAGGGGGGAGGCAGGAGTAAAGTTGGAGGTGACTTTATCAACCAGTCGGTTTGCTATAGCTTCTGGTTGAGTACAGCTGGGTCCATGAATAACGAGCTCTGCAAATAACTGTATTGCCTTTGAGGTTGCGAACACAGCTAAAATTGCCTTGCGATTGTCCTTAGCCTGGGAGGCCAAATTTACTTCAAATTTGGCTTTAGCAGACTTTGTCTTCTGAGTTGTTTTTTAGTTTGGTGAGAGTGCTTTTATCCTGATGGGTCCTGCGAGTCTATATTATAAACACAAAAGCTGTAAACAGTGACTACATGTACATCGACACATAAAGGTCGATGTACAAAAACAGCGAAATACGTAAATCGGCAAAAATGAAAAAGCCGAACATATTTCGTCAATCAACAGCACCATGCAGGTAAGCTCAAACTAACTAAATAAACAAATTAACACACTGTTGCAGGGGGCAAGCCCCCATGCACCTGCCATGTGAGGGGCTGCACCCCCCCACACCCTCCTACTTAAATATACCAAATCCGAGACCACACTACAGTGGGGAAAAGGATACATTTCCTCATCCCCATGATCGCTCTGCTGGCCAAGCAAATACATTCGGCATTTTCATTTTCAACGATTACATATTTTGCTCATTTTGTACATCGACCTTTATGTGTTGATTTACATGTATTTGCTATTTTGAGCTTTTGCGTTTATAATATAGACCCAGGTCCTGCACCTCCTAATTTTTGCCATGATTTTCTTCCTTCTGTTATACATCCTATTGTGAACTTCTTCCTGGTGGGCACAGCTGCCTCTATGCAGCTATTAACATGTTTGTATAGGGTTTCTGTGAACAGTTCCACATAGGCATCAGTGTTCTCAGGGTTTATGGGAGCTTGAAATTTTGCCAAGTTATCACTTAATAGTAGGAAGTTAGCCTTAGTAGTACCTGAATATTCCAGGGTTAGCTCGGTTTGCAGGTTTTATTTTTACTTCAAAGACCATTTTGTGGTCTGACCTTATGAGAGAAGACATTACACTAGGGGGTTTGCAGCCCTGTCCCATATTAGTGAGGACAGGATCCAGTATGGTTGCACCCCTGGTTGGAGTATTGACAATCTAGTCCAAAGAGTTTGTGTTTACAAATCATAGGCAAGTACTTGGCTAGCTGCCCCTATGGACCATTTTAAGCCTAGCCAGTTTTTCCTTCAAAAGGTAGTAATCAAACCCTAACCATTTCCTCAATCCCCATACCTTGAAAGATCTCACATCACCCACCAATAACACAGACAGACAGGGCCTCAGTTTAACATGTCGCCCAAAGAACGACACATTGAGGACTGCAACAGTACCCCCCCCCCCGCTTACACTGCACTGCAATAAACAATCCATCTACATAATGTGAGAGTAGAAACCACAGCCTTCTGCTCAAAAACAGAAAAATTATGAAGAGCAGCTTAAGCCTTTCTAGTCTGTATGACTTCATGGTTATTTTGCTAAAGAGCTTTTCCACTTCATTCCTTCCTTGCTAACAGTTTGTGATGGGATGGGACATCAAGGAAGGCAGTTGTGGAGTCTGGGAACAAACGAAAGTGATCCATGTAACCTCCACATATATCTCCCTCAACTAACTGTCACTGCAGATGGCTAAGGAGTCAGGACTGAAGCAGTCATCCCTGGGACAGACTTAATAGTTTTTGTGACTGTAGAGAACCCTGGCATCGGGGCTTGCAATTCTGATGGAAATCTGAATGCAGAGGCTACCCATTTCCAATACCCTTCTATCAAAGCTGCTGTGTACTGCACTGAAAACACATTGAGCTCTGTAGCACTAGCTACTCTGGGTTATAGATAATGTGGAATTTTACATCTGCAGGGTTTAATTTCTTCAAGTGTTTTGGGTTTCTAACACTATGGCAGGAAAATTCCTAAGCCAGAGTACAAATAGAGTTCATGAAATTAGTATTGTTTTAGTTCTTTATGTTAACTGTCCTCACCACCCACAATGAGTCCATAATTGCCTCCTCCTATAGTTCATACTGGTTAAATGTACTGGCAACATATTTAAGAAGGACTGTAAATGTTTTTTAGTAGACCGGTTGCTCCTTCTATTGGAGATGTATGGGTATCTCTCTTCCACATTGCTCTCATTTCTGCTTACAAATCCTGGTATTTTATGACTTTGTGTCTTGCTGTACATAAGGCACTGCAATCACTGGGTACAGCAATGTCAGTGATCAATGTTATTTTTGTCTTTTTCATGAACTACGATATCTGGTTTTCTTGAATTTATTTTTTGAACTGTTAGTAATGGGTAATCCCGTGTGATACAAACTTCATCATTCTTTATAATGCTTTGTGATTCATGTTTCCAATCATTCTCAGACACTTCTGTATTGTAGTGTTTTCACAATCCCCATCACAGCAGTTTTGTCACATTATTGTACCATTTAGTATACAGGCCCTATGCCAAGACTGAATTACACTCAGCAACAAGATGTGCAACTGTTTTCAGTTCTGTTTTACAGAACCTGCATTTGTCTGTTATTCAAACATTTTCAATGGACTTTGTAAGCCAACTTACATGTAGTTTACGATCCTGGGGTGCCATGAACAGTCTTTCATCTTTTGGCTTCAATTCAACTCTCCTTAACCATTCCCATGTCAAATCTTGGTTAATGTGGTTATTCCATAAGACCTACATACTTGCCACTATATTTCTGGGCTTTCCAATTTTTTTTTTACCTTCTCATCTGATCCTTTTTCTTATATCCTTTCTTTTGTTTTCTGGGAGTCAGTTGTCTGATTTTTGTCTGCTTCGGGTTTAATTTCCATTCCCACTTTATTCCAAATGTTTGTTACATTAAGCAATTTAGCAAAGATGTCATATTACACTTCTCCTCCTCATGTTTTAAGACTATCTCTATGCTTGGATCTGACGAGGGCAGCAGATATGTATGCTGTCCCATGACTGTAGATCTATACATGCAGTTAATTTTGAGGAGGCCCATACCTCTTTCCTAGCAAGAATATACTATTTTGATGATATATCATCTGATAAGTATAAAGCAGTTTTCTTGTTTTCATGTTGAACTGATTCAATACTTTGATGGGGGACAGCTACCCCAACACTGTAGTTTAGAACAGGAAGAACACACTGGTTTATATATTGGACTCTATTCCTAGATGTCAAAGCAATTTTCAACATTAGTTTTAGTCTTCTGAAGTACTGCTTATTAAAGCTTTATCCTCATTTGTTCACATTTTTATTGCTCACTCCATCTATTTACACACTCCTTCCTGCTCAAGTTCCTTTGTATCATATTCCTGTCCTAGGTTGGATGTTAACTTAGTGCTGCAGCTTTCCCTTTTTAAATGTTGTTTTGGCACATTTAGCAAAACCAAGTGTCATTCTTATATCATCAAAAAAACATTTAATCATTTGTAGTTATGTTTTAATTCCTCATCTGATGAGCTATACAATTTTAAGTCACCCATAAAAAGTAGATGAAAAGCCCTTTAAACTAGGTTGTTTTGGGGGGAGCCAAACTGTAACTATGGTCTAATCTGTTAAGTAAACAGTTTAACGGGTTAAAGGCAAGACAAACAGCAACTGTGACAAAGAATCACCCTGGGATACCCCTTTGAATTTTTATCACTGGGATAATTTGCCTTTCATCACAGCTCACCTGTAAAGTGGTTTGTCACTGTTTCATGGCCACTTAAATGTAACTGATAAGTGCAGGGTGCATCTTACACAGCTGTAAGAAATCCATTATCCATTAATCTGGGATGCTCTCAAATGCATTTGTTCAATCTATCCAGGCCATAATTAGAATCTTTCCCTTTTTGCAAATCTCTTTTTTTGGCTTTATCAACAAATAATCCTTTGTTCCATACAACTTTTTTATTATCTTTTACAACAGCAGTGAGAGTCCAACTCTGTACCTCATACTTTTTAGATACCGATTTCGGCAACAACCTTCCTCAGTATGGTAATAAAATTCAAATGTTCAGCAGTTACTTATCTCTTCCTTAAAGATGACATCACAATTCCTTGGATTCGCATTTAAAGACACATTCTCAGTATATGTCTTTAAATGCGAGTCAAATTAGTTGTTTTGAAATTGACTAAATAAAAAATAAACTGGTGTCATTAGTGAACAGAATTAAATGTAGCCAAGAGTGATGGCATAAACAAATGTCATATTCTGCTGTCCTAGATGCCCCTTCCACCATGATGTAAACAATGGAGGCCACTAAAATGCTAAGAGTGGACATTTTAGCTATCTGGGGCAATATCTTCTTCCTCTTCTTTGGGCTGTCTGGCAACTTTTTTTACCACATGTTGTAGTTCATCAGGCATGTCTCTGTAGAAATATGTACATAAAGTAATCAGTGCCCAAGGAGACACAGTAACAGGCTTGAAAACATAACATGCTCACAGTCCTAGATTGCTCATATGGGGGGTGTACAGTGTGGCTCTGAACTAGCAAGAGCCCAATGACGGACCACTGCAAAGTTATGCCCGGTCTAGGTGTGTCAACCCAATCAGGGACCACTGTATCAGGACTTCCCCGTGCTATAGATGTGGCATGTTTAACAATTCTTGTTAAATGAGGAATAAATCAAGAGTGAAATGGCAGGATATTTGTACCATGCACTATATGGAGGAAATATGATGAGAGGGTAGCCCTTCTGCTGCATCACTGGGAGGAATGCTCCAGAACTACAGTCAATTGGAAGCAACAAGACAGCTTGCCTCCTCCTTGCTGTCAGGGTCCACCATCGGATTGGGGGAGTCCAAGACTGGTTTGAAGTGTTTGGTGTTAGTCAAGCATGTTTGTTTCTTTTTTTTTTTTTTTGGAATCTTCCGTGAAGATTTATAATCAGTGGACTCTAAGGCCCTTTTAGTGGGGGGATAATGGAAAACCCGGGAGATGTTAGAGCCTAAGACAATAGAGTGGCTAGGATAGTACTGTGTGGGACTAGCTTGGTCTGCCTAAAAAGGTGGCATAATTATGAAGGTTATGTAGACAGACACCAAACGGCTCTAAATGAATCATAAGATGGCACTTGTTTGGCTGGAGAAAGTATAGCTGCTGTGACTACAACCACCAGGAAAAAAAAGAAGAAAAAAAACATCAAAAAAACAGAGTGCAAAGACATCCAAGGGTCTGACAACATCGGCAGCTCTCACGCTAGAAGGGCAGATGTCGAGATTGCTGCTGCCACAATCAATACCAGCGTTAAACAGCAGGAGGGAAAATACAAACAGCATCAGAAAGCACGGCACTAGAAAACCTGAAGCTGGACGGAGTGACATCACAAAGGTCATTGTCATATTTATTTACATTTTTTTATCAGGGTGGAATCAATGACCAATTAGAGAGTCAGTCCAGCTTACGTCATAACGTAATCAAGCAATGTACAGTGTAACAGTGGATTATATTTATGAAGTATAGACAATGTGACAAACAATATATACATACAAGCAAGCAAAGTGAATATATGTACAGTACAATAATCGGAATAGAAAAGGGAAAATAAAGTTAAAGCAGAAGAAGTGGAAATGCTGGAAATATGGGAAGTAGTTGCTAGATTAGGAAAGCTAAAAGAAACTTATAAAATGAAATAGGAGATTAGATCATATGTAGTGGATTTAGGGCATTAATGGTGTGGTATGATGTATCCCAGTTTAGGATGAGTGAACTGATTTCGTATATGCACGGTAAATGAAGTACGCAGTTGGAGATACTGGTTTATGTGATATGTCTTTTAGATGAAGAGTTGCATTCAAGATGTTTTAGGAACGGCTGTTTGAAATGTGGCCTGAACAGGGAGCACTCTGTTCCTCCTGATTTAATTGAAGTGACTGCAATAGTTTTGGGGCCAGCACAGAGAATCAATGGCTAGAAGAATGCAGTTTGAGAGAAGGTGTTTGTAGGGAGGGATCAGATCTAGCTTGGATTGTTAGGTTATAGGTATGAGTGGCAGTAAAATGTCTGGGAGAGAGAGGGGTGGTGGTGTCATACTAGCTGGTGCTGGAACTGCTAATAATGCTACAGGTGCAGGAGAAAAAGTGGTACAAGCAGGAAATAAATTCCTGGTGTGCTGAATCTGAAGGTACAGAGCATAAGGTAACCAAATTATAAACACCTTCATCTGTCCTTCATGCTCTACAGCCGGTAATCTCCAGGGAGTGCCTCAACAATCTGAGTGTTATGGGTCTTCAAAAAAGCAGATGTAAGCTGACAGTTAGCACTGCCTAGAGCATCAGACTCCACAAGTAATGTGCTTTTTTACAGGGCCGAGACAAGTTGCCTTGCATATTTTATGGCTAATTGGGGTCAAACTCATTTAGCAAAGACAAATGATATTTTTAAACTTTTAACTGTAATGGATTTGGAAGGAAGAAGAAAGGGAAGACACAGGAGCAGCCCTAGATGGCTTAGCAGATAGACACTCCAACTGAAGGTTAGAAAGGTCGTGATAAAATTGAACCTTTTTACGCCTTCCTCTAGTAGCAACACTGAATGCAAAGTAACTTCTGCAATGAAGCATGCTGTGCGATGTGCCCAGACAACATAAGTATCTGGTTTGTCCATTGATAGGCAGAATTGCTTTACCCCAGGATCATATAGTGAAAAGAGAAGTATCCCGATGGATTTGGTCCTACCACAAAGAAAAGAAAGGAAAGCGTTCACAAAAAACAAAGGTTTTAATCAACTCATGACTGATAGCAAAAGATAAGAACAGGAAGAAAAGGTCTTATACTTACTTAACAACTCAAAAAACACTATAGTATACCAAAGTTATCCATAATGACAGTCTGGGACCATTTTTTCCAAATAATGCTTAGCATGACAAAGAGGAACAGTGGCAGAGTCACCTTGCAGCCAAAGTTTTATCTGCTGAATAGTCCTACCCCTTGCAGCCCAAGTCATAAAGGTTACCAAAGATGGAACTCATCAAGTTGTTGTGCTCTCTTAAGTCTGGTGTCACAAATGACAATAAACATCCACTCATAACAGCAAAGCTATAAACATCCACTCATAACAGCAAAGCTGACCACTACAGTATACATGGACAGTGTCAGTTTTCTCCCTCGCTGGGACTTCCTACACTAACATAAGCCTCATTTTCTAGATACATATAGTGGCACACATGCATTCAGTAGCAATAAGTTCTCAGTGCAAATTTTCCCCATCTAAACTTCCCAGAGTCAAAATAAACTCCTCATTCTACTAATAAATAATGTTACAAACTCAATTCAGTAACAACATCTACAATAAAACAGTACTCTCAGGCAGTGTAACAGTGTCAGAATATTATTTCTCTGTGGAATTCACTATACGAATACAAACTGTCTTTTCCAGTCAACCAAACTCCTGAGGACAAAACAGCAGGTTTAAGAGAAACATATTTCTGCCATTGTGTTCTTAGGCAGTGTAGTGTTGTCAATACTTTTATTTTAAATATGACACTAGCATAAGCTATCTTATTTAGTCACAAAATACAGCTTTTCTTTATAGAACTAATAAGTGACTGACACAATCTTCTAAGGCAGTAGAGATCCTCCTAATCCTAGTAAAATAAATATCAATCCACACCCAGTACTCGGACTGTAGCCGCTGGATTCCAACAAACAGCAAACAGGAATGACAGGACAAACCTCCTCTCTTCAAGAAATCCTAGTGAAGATATTGACATCTGTGTGGGGACCGAGACATGGTTGAAAACAGCAGAGAGCACTCCAACTGTGCATGGCTATAACACCTTCTGCATATTTCGACCAGCTATTCTGCAGGAGGGGTCAAAAGGTGGAGGTGTATAGCACACAGGAATGATAGGACACTCCTCCCCACATCAAGAAGTCGTAGAGAATTAACATTAAATGAATTGGTAGGCATCTGAACAAGGAACTATACTCCCTACAAGCCCTTCTCACCCTGGAAGACATTGACATCTGTGTAGTGACTGGGACATGGTTTAAAATAGTGGTGAGCACTCCACTGGGCAAGGCTATAATGCCTTCTGCATGTTTAGACCAGCTCCTCTGCAGGGGGTGACAAAAGGTGAAGGTGTATCAGTCTACATCTAGAAGAGACTCACACCAAGGCTGGTAAAGCACAGCGATGCACTAGAGCTCCTTCATGCCCAAATAACCATCAGAAAGGACCTGTACCATATATTAGCTAGCTACAGAACTGCCTCTGTGACAAAAGAAATGCCTGTCTACAGAAACTAGAATCACCCAGTGTTAAACCCAATACTGTTTTCTAGCTGATCTAAACTATCCAACCATAGACTGAGAAACCTACACCACCACTAGTGCACCAGCACAGAGATCCCTACACTTTGTCAATACAAATGTCTTGAAACAACTAGGTAGAGTACCCACTGGGGAAACAACATCTTGGATCTTGTCCTTACTAACATGGGAGCATCTTGTACCATCCCTTGCTTACCTTTATCACTTGTTAGGTCTGACCATAAAGCAGTCTCCTTTGAAATAAAACAAACCAGAGATCCTTTCTACTTTGCAATTTTTGTATATGTATATCAGATACATGTAAAAAGAGGCATTATATTCAATGATTGATATAATGAGGGCTGAGTAAAAGGGGACAATAACATCCCTAGATCTAGACACAATCCCTTTTGTTTCTAAGTTATGCAACATATAAGGACTTTCTTACAACAGACAAATGTTGGTCAAAAGTTAGGTCACTGCCCACATAAATTTCCAAATCCCAAACAACTGGGTATGGGTATATTGTCAATGTGGTAGTTCCCTGTGGTGGATGATCTCCCAAAGGATAGAATAATGCATTTTTGCCATTTAGTTTAAGTACATGGTTACTTATTTCAAACAAACCTTTCTGCAGGATGGCTACGACATTTGGGGATTAAATGACTGCTACTTGCTAGCAGTCATCTGCAAACTTAGTTAGCCACAGCCCTTTGGTATTAGGTTTTACTTTAGAAAAGTAGATGCCAAGCAGGAAAGATCCCAACGCAAAACCCTGGGGGACTCCTGTTTTGATTATCTGCGTCCTGTGAGCCAGCTGGCAATCCAGCAGGTGACATTGGGATTTATTCTCAGTTTATTTCACTTTTCTACTAAGCCTGAGTGTTCAATTGTGTCAAAAGCTTTGTCCAGGTCTTCATCCATCGCTTTGGTGACCTTTTCAAAAAAATCCACCAGGTTGAGTAAGCATGACCTGCCTTTGATGAATCCAGACTGAGATGGGGGTCCAATGTTTGGAGGTTCCCTACATCCTGTGTGATTAATTCCATGATAAGTCTTTCCATGACTTTGCATATGAAGCTGCTCAGACTTATGGGTCTGTAACTGCCTAGGTCTGTGGAGGGTCCTCCCTTATGTAGGAGAATGACTACAGCTGTTCTCCATTCACTTAGTACAAACCTTGTATGGAGACTGAGACTGAACTGTGTTGTTAGGGGTGTGGCTGAGACTGAACGGTGTTGTTAGGGGTGTGGCTAAAGTGTGCTTCATGGCATTTAAGATGCATCCAGGGATATTGTTAGGCCCCACCGATGCAGTATTTTTAGTTTTTGATAGCACTTTTAGGACTTGGTCATGTGTGATAGCTGGAGGTGGGCCCGTTTCAGGTACATCTTCAGGGATAGATGCAAGGGACACAGAAAAAGCTACAGCTAAATTTATCAACCAGTAAGTTTACTTATCTTTAGCCTCAGTGTAGGTAACACTATCCACAATCAGCTCAGTGCATTGTTGCGCTGTGCTTTTGAGAATACAAACATAACGAAAACATGTAAAAAGTTCAAAGAAACAACAACAAATGATGCAAAATGGACCAGAATCCACCAACAGAAGCTCGTACACGAAGGAATAAAACCAATTCTTTTAATCCACAAAAGGTTAAGCGCTTTCAACTAGTAACACTAGTCTTCATCAGAACCAATAAAAACAGCATAAAACCTGGTATATATACCCTTCAGTTAAAAGATTAATTGATTAATTAGAAAAGTTAAAAAAAGGCGCCAAAATTTTTAAGGATAAAGTACAAGAAAAACCTGGCTAATCTTCCATATAATGCATACACTGTAAGACTAAACATGATTTTGTTTACAAACCAATACAATAATACAATAACTCTACAGTAATTCCATTACATATCAAAAATACATATAAAATGAGTAGTGTGTAAATGAGAGCAATGTATCTGTAAATATGTGTATACACGCTAATAGTACTGTCCTTGCTATAAAACTTCAACCACATCCTACTAATAAAAATTGATGACATTACAAAACTAGCTGGAATAAAACTAATGGAAAGGAATATCTCCATTCTAAATAACCTTACTGTGCAAGGGCCAAAAAGGGTTTAATGCTGATGGAATCATTAAGTCCTGGGGTCTGGTGGCGTCCAAAAGAATCTGCCACTTGCTCTCCAGGGCAGCTAATTTCATCTTCCAGTTCCCTCCAAAACACTGCATTCAATATGGTCAATGATGGCAAACCAAACAAATGTTCTTCCCGTACTCAGATATATGCCTATACAAAGCATTTTTGTGTCTTTTTCTGGATGCGTAGTAGTGTTATATACGTTTTTCAAATTTCTTCGGTTTTCCCAACGTAAAACCCTGAACACTTCACGCATGTTGCCAAATAAATCACCTGACTCGTGTTGCAGTTCCCTGTTCTAGTCCTAATATAAGTGTTGTTACTGTCTTTAAATATCCAGCACTGCTTACATCTTCCACATTTTGTAGTACCTTTGTGTGTATCTGTCCTATTTCTGTCTTTGCCACTGTTCTCCAAAATTCTTTTCAGATTAGCTCCAGTCTTATATACAAATATAGGTGAGGGTCCCACTATATGGTCTAATTTAGAGGCTGTAATGATGTCCCAGTGTTGAAGTAAGATGTCTTGAATGTAGTGTGTGTATGGGGAGTATGTCAAAATACAGGCCCTTCCAAAAGGTCCATTTTCCTTACATTTACCTTCTGATCTTACTATATATTTACCTAATAGGGGTGGAAACTTCTTCCCCCATTCTTTACTCACATACTCTGTCACATCCTTAACCATTTTGCATGGGTATCGAAATAAATTCTTAATAGTCTCTATTTGGATCTCATAGTCTTTTCTGTTGATGACATTCTTACAGCCGGATACATTGTCCCTTCACTATATTTTTAAAGATGTGTGGTGGGTGATTACTGGTGTGGTACAGGTAATCATTAGAAAATGTAGGTTCAATAGTTCGCGATGTAAAACCACTGGTATCCAAACCAACTAAAACATCCAAATATGGTATGTTATGTTCACTAGTGTGGTGTGTGAACTTTAGGAATGTGGATGAATTATTGAGGAAATCCATAAATTCTTGCAGCCTCTCAGCTGACGCCTGCCATAAAATAAAGATATCATCCAAATATTCATGAGAATTTTATGTCAGCATAATAGTTGCTTTTGAATAAAGTCTCTTCCTCCCACTCAACCATCACCAAATTTGCAAAAATCGGGGCACATGAAGCTCCCATAGCAACTCCTTTTATTTGTTTGAAATACTCTCCTTGAAAGGTGATGTAGTTGTGTTCCAATACCAGTCCCATCATAAATTTTATCCCAGCTAAATCCAGAATATTTCCATTCCAGTCCTATTGTGCTTGGGATACATGAAAACAAGTCCACTACATCTATGGTAACTAAAATGAGACTGGTTTGCCAATAGTCCTGTGTTAATTTTCCCAAAAAACTCCAAGAGTCCTTCATGATGTGCGGAATATTCTCATACGTGCTTGAGCTGATGGTCAATCCCCCCCAAAAAAAATGTTTTCGATTTTGATCCTGAAATGATGGGTCTAAAGGGGGGTTGATCCAAGGATTTGTGAATCTTAGGGATCCCAACTATACTAGCCAGGACTGGATAATCATTTTTAAGATACATATAGGTTTCGTTAGTGATCCTATTGTCAATAAGATATTCTTCGAGCTAGGATATCACGCGACGATGTCCAATATTAATCTGGTTAATGGATACAGTTTCATAAACCTCGTTTTGATTGAGAATATCATGAATGCTGGAAATATATTTCTCCATCTGATAAAGTACAATCCCTCCCCCCTTATCAGGTTTCATGATTCGGACCTCCTGATTAAGTAATACCTTATGCAAACAACTCCTCTCTATCTGTGTTAAATTGTTCACTGGATCATAAAATAATGAATGTCTGTTCCTGATGTCTCTGTGCAGTCTATATAAATCCTTGCACCAATTTCTCAAAATTAAATATACTGGGGTGATTAGTGGGAATAAATGTACTTTTCTTACTTAATTTGTTATCCACCGTCTTATCAATCTGTTCCGCTGAATTATTGAAGGCAATAGCTAGGTTCAGTTTTCGCAGAACATTTTCACTTGTTTAATATTATCCACTAAGTCGCTGCCAACAGTTGGAATGAATTTCATGCCTTTACACATGACACTAATGAAGTCATGGTCAACCACCATGTCAGTGTAATTATACACTATGAAACCTTCATGTGAAGATATAATGCAAGGGTGAATATGTTGCACTAAAAATTCTTGTAAGTTTTCATCAGTTTGAATAATGTTGGTGTTAGAAATGGTCGGGAACAACCGATAGTGAGACATCCCCAGAGTGTCACTAACTTTAATTTGAAAACTAATTTCTGTGGAGGTTCCACTGTCTGTTGAATTTCATGTGAGAATGTAACCTGTCCCTCTGAAAATCCCTTTGTATAGATCTAGATGTATGCGTTGGTGTCTTGTTCAATATGGTTCATTTTGTCCTTACTTTTAGGCCAAATATAAGCCCTTTTGGAATTATATAATTCTACATCCCTAGCTAGCTTCTTACTTTTCTCTCTATAATGTTGTTAGCTTTACCATCAGCTAAAGCAAATTGTTTTAAACAAATCTTTAAAAGTATCATAATCAGTGTCACACATTATAGCCTCATACATACTCTCTAATTGTTCAGCTAACAACACATTTTTCTTGTTGGTATTTAATCAACAAATGCATGTAGGAAAATCCAAAACTGTCAAAAAGACCATTGAACTCTTGCATCATCTCATTATTGTATGTAATTCCATGAGGAAGCTTAAAAAAACGTATGCCCTTAGGTACAACTTTTAAATCCAAACAGTTTTGTAAATAACTCATGTCTATTTTACAATTTCTGTATGCAGTCAGTTTCTTGCCAAAATCAAAAATCATATCTTTAAGTGAACCATAAACATGATTATTGTGTGAATGATTCAAACCACCCTTTTTCCCAAAATCAAAATTCTCATTTTGGTCAAAAAAATATTCCATTAAGTCTCTCTCGTCATTTTTAAAAAAATCAGTATTTTGTCCTTTTAACAATGTCCCTGTGTGTGTGCTACGGATCTAAAGTCCTGATTAGGACTGGAATTAATATATTGCACATTACCTTTTGTAGCAAAATGAGACTTCTGTGTAAAGTTTTTGTAGGGTTTCTTAGTCTGTAAAACTTTAGATCGAGCACCATTGTTGATACTAAAGTCAAAGTGAAATCCTGAGCTGGAGTAGTCCGCAATGGATCAGCATGATTCGTGCTTCTTCCAAAATGGTAAACCGTCAACTGGGAAGCTCCGGACACTACACTGGAGTCCGGTAAATCAATAGCGTCGTTGGCAGTGAGACCTACATCTACAGTCCCACGGAACACCTCAGGAAAGCCTCGTTCGGTGTGGGTAACTGCTTCCTGCTACACCTCGTAAGCAGCCTTCTGCTGATGAATACTCTCTACTGATAAGAGATTGTTGATTGTCAATTGGAGCTGCCTGACGAACCTGTGGTGTAGGTGGTGAACAAGAGGAAATACCTTGTTTATCGCTAGTGACAACAAGACCAGATACTAGGTCAAACAGTTTTTTAAGCTCACTTTGAACTGCTGAAACTTCAGCACGAAGACCGTTGAATTCCTCCCGAGACAATGAAGCACCATTGGTGTCTTCCTGGTCCTGCATGACAACTAGTAAAAAGTTCAAAGAAACAACAACAAATGATGCAAAATGGACCAGAATCCACCAACAAATAAAACCAATTCTTTTAATCCACAAAAGGTTAAGCGCTTTCAACTAGTAACACTAGTCTTCATCAGAACCAATAAAAACAGCATAAAACCTGGTATATATACCCTTCAGTTAAAAGATTAATTGATTAATTAGAAAAGTTAAAACCAAAATTTTTAAGGATAAAGTACAAGAAATAATCTTCCATATAATGCATACACTGTAAGACTAAACATGATTTTGTTTACAAACCAATACAATAATACAATAACTCTACAGTAATTCCATTACATATCAAAAATACATATAAAATGAGTAGTGTGTAAATGAGAGCAATGTATCTGTAAATATGTGTATACACGCTAATAGTACTGTCCTTGCTATAAAACTTCAACCACATCCTACTAATAAAAATTGATGACATTACAAAACTAGCTGGAATGAAACTAATGGAAAGGAATATCTCCATTCTAAATAACCTTACTGTGCAAGGGCCAAAAAGGGTTTAATGCTGATGGAATCATTAAGTCCTGGGGGTCTGGTGGCGTCCAAAGGAATCTGCCACTTGCTCTCCAGGGCAGCTAATTTACAGTAACATTTACACACTACTCATTTTATATGTATTTTTGATATGTAATGGAATTACTGTAGAGTTATTGTATTATTGTATTGGTTTGTAAACAAAATCATGTTTAGTCTTACAGTGTATGCATTATATGGAAGATTAGCCAGGTTTTTCTTGTACTTTATCCTTAAAAATTTTGGCGCCTTTTTACTTTCTAATTAATCAATTAATCTTTTAACTGAAGGGTATATATACCAGGTTTTATGCTGTTTTTATTGGTTCTGATGAAGACTAGTGTTACTAGTTGAAAGCGCTTAACCTTTTGGATTAAAAGAATTGGTTTTATTCCTTCGTAAGCTTCTGTTGGTGGATTCTGGTCCATTTTGCATCATTTGTTGTTGTTTCTTTGAACTTTTACTAGTTGTCATGCAGGACCAGGAAGACACCAATGGTGCTTCATTGTCTCGAGGAATTCAACGGTTCGTGCTGAAGTTTCAGCAGTTCAAAGTGAGCTTAAAAACTGTTTGACCTAGTATCTGGTCTTGTTGTCACTAGCGATAAACAAGGTATTTCCTCTTGTTCACCGCCACACCACAGGTTCGTGAGGCAGCTCCAATTGACAATCAACAATCTCTTATCAGTAGAGAGAAAAACGTTACGCTATAACGAAGGCGCTCTATTCATCAGCAGAAGGCTGCTAACGAGGGTGTAGCAGGAAGCAGTTACCGAGGCTTTCCTGAGGTGTCCTGGGACTGTAGATGTAGGTCTCACTGCCAACGACGCTATTGATTTACCGACTCCAGTGTAGTGTCCGAGCTTCCCAGTTGACCAAGGCCGGTTTACCATTTTGAAGAAGCACGGAATCATGCTGATCCATTGCGGACTACTCCAGCTCAGGATTTCACTTTTGACTTTAGTATCAACAGGGCACGACGAGAGGCGGAACGCAATGGTGCTCGATCTAAAGTTTTACAGACTAAGAAACCCTACAAAAACTTTACACAGAAGTCTCATTTTGCTACAAAAGGTAATGTGCAATATATTAATTCCAGTCCTAATCAGGACTTTAGATCCAGAGTAACACAGCAATCGGACATTGTTAAAAGGACAAAATACTGATTTTTTAAAAATGACGAGAGACTTAATGGAATATTTTTGACCAAAATGAGAATTTTGATTTTGAAAAAGGGTGGTTTGAATCATTCACACAATAATCATGTTTATGGTTCACTTAAAGATATGATTTTGATTTTGCAAGAAACTGACTGCATACAGAAATTGTAAAATAGACATGAGTTATTTACAAAACTGTTTGGATTTAAAAGTTGTACCTAAGGGCATACGTTTTAAGCTTCCTCATGGAATTACATACAATAATGAGATGATGCAAGAGTTCAATGGTCTTTTGACAGTTTTGGATTTTCCTACATGCATTTGTTGATTAAATACCAACAAGAAAATGTCGTTGTTAGCTGAACAATTAGAGAGTATGTATGAGGCTATAATGTGTGACACTGATTATGATACTTTTAAAGATTTGTTTAAAACAATTTGCTTTAGCTGATGGTAAAGCTAACAACATTATAGAGAGAAAAGTAAGAAGCTAGCTAGGGATGTAGAATTATATAATTCCAAAAGGGCTTATATTTGGCCTAAAAGTAAGGACAAAATGAACCATATTGAACAAGACACCAACGCACATACATCTAGATCTATACAAAGGGATTTTCAGAGGGACAGGTTACATTCTCACATGAAATTCAACAGACAGTGGAACCTCCACAGAAATTAAACGAAAGTTTTCAAATTAAAGTTAGTGACACTCTGGGGGATGTCTCACTATCGGTTGTTCCCCCCACACTGACCATTTCTAACACCAACATTATTCAAACTGATGAAAACTTACAAGAATTTTAGCATATTCACCCTTGCATTATATCTTCACATGAAGGTTTCAAAGTGTATAATTACACTGACATGGAGGTTGACCATGACTTCATTAGTGTCATGTGTAAAGGCATGAAATTCATTCCAACTGTTGGCAGCGACTTAGTGGATAATATTAAACAAGTGAAAATGTTCTGAAAACTGAACCTAGCTATTGCCTTCAATAATTCAGCGGAACAGATTGATAAGACGGTGGATAACAAATTAAGTAAGAAAAGTACATTTATTCCCACTAATCACCCCAGTATATTTAATTTTGAGAAATTGGTGTGCAAGGATTTATATAGACTGCACAGAGACATCAGGAACAGACATTCATTATTTTATGATCCAGTGAACAATTTAACACAGATAGAGAGGAGTTGTTTGCATAAGGTATTACTTAATCAGGAGGTCCGAATCATGAAACCTGATAAGGGGGGAGGGATTGTACTTTATCAGATGGAGAAATATATTTCCAGCATTCATGATATTCTCAATCAAAACGAGGTTTATGAAACTGTATCCATTAACCAGATTAATATTGGACATCGTCGCATAGATCTAGCTATCGAAGAATATCTTATTGACAATAGGATCACTAACGAAACCTATATGTATCTCAAAAATGATTATCCAGTCCTGGCTAGCATAGTTGGGATCCCTAAGATTCACAAATCCTTGGATCAACCCCCCTTTAGACCCATCATTTCAGGATCAAAATCGAAAACATTTTGTTTGAAGTGGATTGACCATCAGCTCAAGCAGTATGAGAATATTCCCATCATGAAGGACTCTTGGAGTTTTTTGGGAAAATTAACACAGGACTATTGGCAAACCAGTCTCATTTTAGTTACCATAGATGTAGTGGACTTGTTTTCATGTATCCCAAGCACAATAGGACTGGAATGTTTTTCTAACAGTTTACGGAAATATTCTGGATTTAGCTGGGATAAAATTTCCTTGTTATGCGATATGATGGGACTGGTATTGGAACACAACTACATCACCTTTCAAGGAGAGTATTTCAAACAAATAAAAGGAGTTGCTATGGGAGCTTCATGATTTTGCAAATTTGGTGATGGTTGAGTGGGAGGAAGAGACTTTATTCAAAAGCAACTATTATGCTGACATAAAATTCACGCCAGATATTTGGATGATATCTTTATTTTATGGCATGCCAGCTGAGAGGCTGCAAGAATTTATGGATTTCCTCAATAATTCATCCACATTCCTAAAGTTCACACACCACACTAGTGAACATAACATACCATATTTGGATGTTTTAGTTGGTTTGGATACCAGTGGTTTTACATCGCAAACCTACATTTTCTAATGATTACCTGTACCACACCAGTAATCACCCACCACACATCTTTAAAAATATAGTGAAGGGACAATGTATCCGGGCTGTAAGAATGTCATCAACAGAAAAGACTATGAGATCCGAAATAGAGACTATTAAGAATTTATTTCTTAACGATACCCATGCAAAATGGTTAAGGATGTGACAGAGTATGTGAGTAAAGAATGGGGGAAGAAGTTTCCACCCCTATTAGGTAAATATATAGTAAGATCAGAAGGTAAATGTAAGGAAAATGGACCTTTTGGAAGGGCCTGTATTTTGACATACTCCCCATACACACACTACATTCAAGACATCTTACTTCAACACTGGGACATCATTACAGCCTCTAAATTAGACCATATAGTGGGACCCTCACCTATATTTGTATATAAGACTGGAGCTAATCTGAAAAGAATTTTGGAGAACAGTGGCGTCCAAAGGAATCTGCCACTTGCTCTCCAGGGCAGCTAATTTACAGTAACATTTACACACTACTCATTTTATATGTATTTTTGATATGTAATGGAATTACTGTAGAGTTATTGTATTATTGTATTGGTTTGTAAACAAAATCATGTTTAGTCTTACAGTGTATGCATTATATGGAAGATTAGCCAGGTTTTTCTTGTACTTTATCCTTAAAAATTTTGGCGCCTTTTTTTAACTTTTCTAATTAATCAATTAATCTTTTAACTGAAGGGTATATATACCAGGTTTTATGCTGTTTTTATTGGTTCTGATGAAGACTAGTGTTACTAGTTGAAAGCGCTTAACCTTTTGTGGATTAAAAGAATTGGTTTTATTCCTTCGTGTACGAGCTTCTGTTGGTGGATTCTGGTCCATTTTGCATCATTTGTTGTTGTTTCTTTGAACTTTTTACTAGTTGTCATGCAGGATCAGGAAGACACCAATGGTGCTTCATTGTCTCGGGAGGAATTCAACGGTCTTCGTGCTGAAGTTTCAGCAGTTCAAAGTGAGCTTAAAAAACTGTTTGACCTAGTATCTGGTCTTGTTGTCACTAGCGATAAACAAGGTATTTCCTCTTGTTCACCGCCTACACCACAGGTTCGTGAGGCAGCTCCAATTGACAATCAACAATCTCTTATCAGTAGAGAGAGGAAAGCCGGTTACGTTACACGGAAGGCGTTCTATTCATCAGCAGAAGGCTGCGAACGAGGGTGTAGCAGGAAGCAGTTACCCACACGAGGCTTTCCTGAGGTGTTCCGTGGGACTGTAGATGTAGGTCTCACTGCCAACGACGCTATTGATTTACCGGACTCCAGTGTAGTGTCCG
Source organism: Protopterus annectens (assembly GCF_019279795.1). Lineage (NCBI taxonomy): Eukaryota > Metazoa > Chordata > Ceratodontiformes > Protopteridae > Protopterus > Protopterus annectens. Next base: position 45,703,516 of record NC_056745.1, read on the forward strand.
GAGCTTCCCCAGTTGACCAAGGCCGGTTTACCATTTTGGAAGAAGCACGGAATCATGCTGATCCATTGCGGACTACTCCAGCTCAGGATTTCACTTTTGACTTTAGTATCAACAGGGCACGACGAGAGGCGGAACGCAATGGTGCTCGATCTAAAGTTTTACAGACTAAGAAACCCTACAAAAACTTTACACAGAAGTCTCATTTTGCTACAAAAGGTAATGTGCAATATATTAATTCCAGTCCTAATCAGGACTTTAGATCCGTAGCACACAGCAATCGGACATTGTTAAAAGGACAAAATACTGATTTTTTTAAAAATGACGAGAGAGACTTAATGGAATATTTTTTTGACCAAAATGAGAATTTTGATTTTGGGAAAAAGGGTGGTTTGAATCATTCACACAATAATCATGTTTATGGTTCACTTAAAGATATGATTTTTGATTTTGGCAAGAAACTGACTGCATACAGAAATTGTAAAATAGACATGAGTTATTTACAAAACTGTTTGGATTTAAAAGTTGTACCTAAGGGCATACGTTTTTTTAAGCTTCCTCATGGAATTACATACAATAATGAGATGATGCAAGAGTTCAATGGTCTTTTTGACAGTTTTGGATTTTCCTACATGCATTTGTTGATTAAATACCAACAAGAAAAATGTGCGTTGTTAGCTGAACAATTAGAGAGTATGTATGAGGCTATAATGTGTGACACTGATTATGATACTTTTAAAGATTTGTTTAAAAAACAATTTGCTTTAGCTGATGGTAAAGCTAACAACATTATAGAGAGAAAAAGTAAGAAGCTAGCTAGGGATGTAGAATTATATAATTCCAAAAGGGCTTATATTTGGCCTAAAAGTAAGGACAAAATGAACCATATTGAACAAGACACCAACGCACATACATCTAGATCTATACAAAGGGATTTTCAGAGGGACAGGTTACATTCTCACATGAAATTCAACAGACAGTGGAACCTCCACAGAAATTAAACGAAAGTTTTCAAATTAAAGTTAGTGACACTCTGGGGGATGTCTCACTATCGGTTGTTCCCCCCACACTGACCATTTCTAACACCAACATTATTCAAACTGATGAAAACTTACAAGAATTTTTAGTGAGCGAACATATTCACCCTTGCATTATATCTTCACATGAAGGTTTCAAAGTGTATAATTACACTGACATGGAGGTTGACCATGACTTCATTAGTGTCATGTGTAAAATGCCTTTACATTCAAATTCATTCCAACTGTTGGCAGCGACTTAGTGGATAATATTAAACAAGTGAAAATGTTCTGCCGAAAACTGAACCTAGCTATTGCCTTCAATAATTCAGCGGAACAGATTGATAAGACGGTGGATAACAAATTAAGTAAGAAAAGTACATTTATTCCCACTAATCACCCCAGTATATTTAATTTTGAGAAATTGGTGTGCAAGGATTTATATAGACTGCACAGAGACATCAGGAACAGACATTCATTATTTTATGATCCAGTGAACAATTTAACACAGATAGAGAGGAGTTGTTTGCATAAGGTATTACTTAATCAGGAGGTCCGAATCATGAAACCTGATAAGGGGGGAGGGATTGTACTTTATCAGATGGAGAAATATATTTCCAGCATTCATGATATTCTCAATCAAAACGAGGTTTATGAAACTGTATCCATTAACCAGATTAATATTGGACATCGTCGCATAGATCTAGCTATCGAAGAATATCTTATTGACAATAGGATCACTAACGAAACCTATATGTATCTTAAAAATGATTATCCAGTCCTGGCTAGTATAGTTGGGATCCCTAAGATTCACAAATCCTTGGATCAACCCCCCTTTAGACCCATCATTTCAGGATCAAAATCGAAAACATTTTGTTTGGGGAAGTGGATTGACCATCAGCTCAAGCACGTGTATGAGAATATTCCGCACATCATGAAGGACTCTTGGAGTTTTTTGGGAAAATTAACACAGGACTATTGGCAAACCAGTCTCATTTTAGTTACCATAGATGTAGTGGACTTGTTTTCATGTATCCCAAGCACAATAGGACTGGAATGTTTTTCTAACAGTTTACGGAAATATTCTGGATTTAGCTGGGATAAAATTTCCTTGTTATGCGATATGATGGGACTGGTATTGGAACACAACTACATCACCTTTCAAGGAGAGTATTTCAAACAAATAAAAGGAGTTGCTATGGGAGCTTCATGTGCCCCGATTTTTGCAAATTTGGTGATGGTTGAGTGGGAGGAAGAGACTTTATTCAAAAGCAACTATTATGCTGACATAAAATTCTACGCCAGATATTTGGATGATATCTTTATTTTATGGCAGGCGTCAGCTGAGAGGCTGCAAGAATTTATGGATTTCCTCAATAATTCATCCACATTCCTAAAGTTCACACACCACACTAGTGAACATAACATACCATATTTGGATGTTTTAGTTGGTTTGGATACCAGTGGTTTTACATCGCAACTATACCGTAAACCTACATTTTCTAATGATTACCTGTACCACACCAGTAATCACCCACCACACATCTTTAAAAATATAGTGAAGGGACAATGTATCCGGGCTGTAAGAATGTCATCAACAGAAAAGACTATGAGATCCGAAATAGAGACTATTAAGAATTTATTTCTTAACCGCGGATACCCATGCAAAATGGTTAAGGATGTGACAGAGTATGTGAGTAAAGAATGGGGGAAGAAGTTTCCACCCCTATTAGGTAAATATATAGTAAGATCAGAAGGTAAATGTAAGGAAAATGGACCTTTTGGAAGGGCCTGTATTTTGACATACTCCCCATACACACACTACATTCAAGACATCTTACTTCAACACTGGGACATCATTACAGCCTCTAAATTAGACCATATAGTGGGACCCTCACCTATATTTGTATATAAGACTGGAGCTAATCTGAAAAGAATTTTGGAGAACAGTGGCAAAGACAGAAATAGGACAGATACACACAAAGGTACTACAAAATGTGGAAGATGTAAGCAGTGCTCACACATTAATATGGCCAAGGATATTCGCCTTAAAGACAGTAACAACACTTATATTAGGACTAGAACAGGGAACTGCAACACGAGTCAGGTGATTTATTTGGCAACATGCGTGAAGTGTTCAGGGTTTTACGTTGGGAAAACCGAAAGAAATTTGAAAAAGATATATACGAACACTACTACCGCATCCAGAAAAAAGACACAAAAAATGCTTTGTATAGGCATATATCTGAGTACGGGGAAGAACATTTGTTTCGGTTTGCCATCATTGACCATATTGAATGCAGTGTTTTTGGAGGGAACTGGAAGATGAAATTAGCTGCCCTGGAGAGCAAGTGGCAGATTCTTTTGGACGCCACCAGACCCCCAGGACTTAATGATTCCATCAGCATTAAACCCTTTTTGGCCCTTGCACAGTAAGGTTATTTAGAATGGAGATATTCCTTTCCATTAGTTTTATTCCAGCTAGTTTTGTAATGTCATCAATTTTTATTAGTAGGATGTGGTTGAAGTTTTATAGCAAGGACAGTACTATTAGCGTGTATACACATATTTACAGATACATTGCTCTCATTTACATACTACTCATTTTATATGTATTTTTGATATGTAATGGAATTACTGTAGAGTTATTGTATTATTGTATTGGTTTGTAAACAAAATCATGTTTAGTCTTACAGTGTATGCATTATATGGAAGATTAGCCAGGTTTTTCTTGTACTTTATCCTTAAAAATTTTGGCGCCTTTTTTTTAACTTTTCTAATTAATCAATTAATCTTTTAACTGAAGGGTATATATACCAGGTTTTATGCTGTTTTTATTGGTTCTGATGAAGACTAGTGTTACTAGTTGAAAGCGCTTAACCTTTTGTGGATTAAAAGAATTGGTTTTATTCCTTCGTGTACGAGCTTCTGTTGGTGGATTCTGGTCCATTTTGCATCATAACGAAAACATGCCTTGTGATTGACTTTGGCTGGGGTAGCTAATTTAACCTCAAACTTGGCTTTGGTAGATTTTATTAAGCTCCTGAGTTGTTTATTTCAGTGACAAGGGCTGTAACATTCTGGGCATTACTCTTCTTACTTTTGGTCAAAATTCTTTTCCTTTTATTATAAAACTTGTTGATATTATAGTTCTACCAGGTTTGTTTCTCAGGTTTGCCCTGCAGTTGTTCCTACGGGATACAGCTGCATCTATGCAGATGTTTACTTGTTGGTATTGTTCAATGGTGTACATTTCTGTGTATTCCTTGGAGTTAACTAGGTTTGGTCAGGATTTAAAGATTGCTAATATATCACTTAGGAGTACGTAGTTTGTAATAAGGAAATTTCTAAAAGGTACCTTGGGTCGAAGGGATCACTAGTTTCAGTTTTATTTTGAATGAGACTGCTTTATGATTAATTCAAATCCAACCCTGGACGAATCCAAACAGACTGGTCCAGTGCTTGGAGACTCCCTATGTCCTGACTGAGTAACTCCACTTATTTTTTTCCAACAAAAGAGGGAGAAGAAAGGGAAGAATTTTGAATTTATTCGTACCTAGAAGCTTGTTTAAGTTGGACATATCTAGAAAAGAACTTCAGTCATCCTTCTTATACAGCACCAGAAAGAATATTAAATAATATAGTGACCCTCTGAAACAAGAAGGACCTACTGAATAACATTTTCCTTGATATCAATTTCAGCAAGACTTGCCTTTGGACAGCTAATTCCAGAGACCCTTTGTAATCTTAGCACGGTACAAATAACAATTATGTCCCAGGCCCTTGGTCCTGCATTTTTTGTTGCCTCAAGTCTTGGAAGGACATCACAGTTCTTCTGATACTTAGAAGAAATATTCTTAGTAGGAGCCTTAAATAATATACTAGAGCCTGAAATCCTTCTTCAATATCAATTTCAGCAAGGCTCTTCTTTTGACAAGTGCAAGAGAAGCTTTTGAAATCTGAATGCAGCTTGGAAGAGGCACAAATTATGTCGGAACCTTTTTTCCAACATACTCTGTAAGCACACATCTAGGTAAAGAACCATGTTTTTTTCTGACACTTAGATGTTCTGTCCTCATTTACCACAATGGTTCTTACAATGATAATGTTAGATGACTGAGGCTTCTTGTTGCCAGACAAGGACAGGAAATAGAGGTTCCTCTTCGCCACCACAAAGGGATTACCCTCCAACTCAATTACTGGACACTTCACTCTTTGTGGAGGAAGGAATATTTAAGTGTGGATAAAAGAATGGGCTCTAGTCATCTTTCTATTGGACACGACCACCCCTTGGCAACTTATCTTGAAAGGAAGATCTCTACCTTTGACCAGATGTATTACAGAAGGGAAACGTTTTACTCCAGACTCCTTGAAACAGTAGCCAAATATATCTTACTAGACAATGTCTGCATGTTCTTCTTATTCCTGTAGTTGCATTACAAAAGTACCAGCAGCTTCACCAGAACTGGACCCCAGGATGGAAAGGCAAATTCCTGATCTAAATAATCAGTACTTGTGGCACACTCACCTCCTCAACAAGATTATGAATACCTCACATTTTAAGTGACAAAAAGCACTATGACATGAGTTATTAACATGTGGGAACATGCACTCTAGTTTCTTTATCTTTCAAGCATAGATATTGCAACATGGAGTTTGAATGATATTATTACATCACATATAACAAATAGTTAAAGATCTTAATCCTCCTACATGCAGTCAGATTAACTAATCTGTTAATTAGTCAAAAACTTTCATCTTTACCTGAAGAAAGGAAATATTAAAGTATTCTAGCTTGTTCTAGCAGTTGCATGGTCCGTGGATCCATATGTGTAACATTAAACCAATGCAAAAACCTTTCAGAAACCATGTATTACTTTCCCAGACACCTAAAAACCTTTCAGTAGGACATAACAGTCCTAGAAAACAGATGATCTTAAAAGCTGAAAAATGTAAGCGGGGTAAGAAAAATATTTACAGATCAACATTTTATGCTAATAACATTTTTTTTCTTTGAACTGTTTTCTAACTTTACCAATAAGCACTTCATTTTATATCTCAAGAGGCACCTCCAATAATACCCTTCCAAATACCCCAGTTTACAAAATTAGCCCTTTCCATGGAGCCCCACCAAATACCATTATTTCTATTTTCTTACAGAGACACCATTCAACATGGCTCTAATAACTACAGTATACTGTGCCTTGCTTATACCATTTGTTTAAAAGGAAAACTTGATTTTTGTTGAACTCTGTATAACCAAGATCCCCTCCCCTGCATACAGGAGAGTTGTCATGGTAAAGGGACACAAAGAGTACTTTATTTTTTAAAGTAAAGAAACATTACTCTAAAAAAAAATAAACACGAAGAAATAGCATCCCTACAAACATGGTAGCATGGCACCTTAGGTGGTTTCATAGTTTGCCCATGAGTAAGCCCAGCCTTGCACCAAACTCTCAAAAGCTTTAACCATCAACAAACCCTCCTAATTTAATACATTTTACGGATATCCTTTTACAGTAGAAACGTTGATGCTTGAATTACTTATCTTTTATTTGGTCATCAGACTTACTTACTTACTTCATAACCAACCTAACCTAGATACTCAAAAAATCTTCTACAACAAGGTCTGAAACTGAAATGTATGTCATTATATAGTAACTTCAATTCATTGTAATTTGCCTTAAAAACACTAATTTTATGAAGAACATACCAAAAATAAGAGGCAAAAATCTGGACAGTTGAGAATTATGCCCCCTACCCAATGTGGATCATATAAAGGGTGGCAAGCTGTCAAGCTGCTTAAGCTTTTAGCTCTCAAAAAATATCTTCTACCACAGGATAGTAACACGTCACCCGCCCCTCCACACATACTGCTTTTTCAAATCTTTCAAGACTCTCTTAATATTCACATAAAGCATATCTTATCATTTACAAAATACACAATAATTAGAAGGGCCTGCAAATGCCATAGTCCAAGAGGGTACAAATCCCTAAAACATCATCTCTTAAATCCTTTCAAAGGTAACAGACGAATAGTATGATCTGCTACAACAAGATGATCACGGATATCACTGCCAACAGACTGTTAACTTAAGGGGGGGGGCTTAAACCTTTCATTTTTTTAACAATACTGTGAATTGCAAAAGCTGACGTAAAAAGTTTAGTCCTACGCGTGAAGGTTTTCTCAGATCTGTCACTTCAATATTGTCCACATTCACATAACAACAACGAAGGGCACCACAATACAGAATCCATACCGATATCCTGATATTTAGCTTAAAAAGAAGACTCGTATTCCACAAAATGCCTACTTGAACCTTCAAAACACATTACGAGGGACAACATACTCTCAAACTTTCTGGCGCTGTTCGTTGCCTTGACAATACAGTGGCACGTTATGATGACGTATATAGACCGGTTGCCGGGTAGAAATTGATGATTGTTTCATTCATTTCCTTGTTGTTGGAGCTCGTAGAAAGAAATTTTACAACATCATGTCTCACCAAACTGGCATTCAGGGTAAAGTGTTAATTAGAACCTTGATTCAACGACATCACTTAAGTTTAGGATTATGTTATGTCCTCGACATAATGCATGTAATACTAATGTATTAAGCGTTTGTGGCTGGCTTAAAGGGAAATATTGTGTTGTGGTGGATTTTGATTGATTGAAACTGATTCCAAGTGACAGTTCATGGAAGAAGCAGAACAACGGGATTATTTGTTCTCTTGAAAGATGTATGCCGTGCTTTACGATTATAGATTGGTTTAACTTCTTTCATAATTGCATAGTTTAAACACTTCTCGTTTGTAAGTGGTGGCTCGTTTATAGTAGTTTAGCAAGAAAACTATTTATTTTTATACCTATATGCCACTGCGTCTGTGGTTGCCAAGGCATAAGGAACTTGAAGTGTTCCGGAATAGAATCGCTTATTTTTGACTGCTAGATCAGCTAACTGAACTAAACTGGCTTCAGAAAATGCTTACTGTCTTTTTGCATTCCTTCATATTTTATTAATTTTTATGGTACTAGAAAGGTTTCATTAATTTTCGGGGTTTCTGTATTTTATTTTATTTTAATTTTGCTGCACGTCTGTAGGGCATACCTTTGGTAGTAGACACAATGGGCACTAAAGTGGCAGTTAAGGATTTATTTGGTGAAACTAAGAACATTATATGACAACGTCAACGATTTTTTAAACAGTTTTAGAATTGATGTTGTAAACAATGTTTTTTATTCTACTAAAATATTTATAGATTTTATCACAAGAATATACACTGTATACTTGTCAGACATGCAATTGTTTCAGTACTGTTGTGGAGTTTGTGCGTGCCCCCTTTTCCAAAGAGGCTGCTGCACACGAGTGTTTCAGGACTCCCAAAGTGTAGGCAGTACTGCTGACTTTCACTTGATTTTCATTTGCGTCCGATCCGCCTGAGGCTGCGTTTCTGTTTTCATCCACACCTCTCAGCCTCTTAGTACAAAAATTATAGTTATATCTAAAAATGACAACGGCTTTTTTTTCCTGAACAACTCTCAGCTTGAAGGCTCAAATAGCATAGACTGTTTCCATCTGAAACTAGTGTTGAAAGATAAGGTTGTACAAGGCACTTACTGATGGTACTGCGCCTCTATAGCCTTTTTAATAAGTGGCAACAGTTAAAAATAATCTGACACCTTGTTTAAAGTGTATAAGGAGCAACATTTTGAGGTCTGAGTACATTATTTCAAGTGATAGGCAAGTAGTGAGCGTAGCAGTATGACATTTGAGCTTAAATATGGTTTTAAATATTGCTGTTGTAAACTTAAAAAAAAATATATTTATTTATTGACATTTGGTGACCAGGAAAGTTCGACTGTGTCAGAAAAGCATTTTCAGCAGAGGCCCAGGGAGAAAAGGTCCAAAACAGTAGCTTAGAGACAAAAGCAGTAAATCAATAATCAGAAGTAATATATCACAAACTTCAAGAACATCATAACAGTTTTAGAAGCAACATAAGGTAGTAGCGAAAGTACATAATAATTTTGTAATTAGATCATTTTCACAGTGTATAGCTTTCATGGTGTATAATAGTCCATTTGAGATAGACACAAAGAACATGCTTATGGGTTGAAAGGAAATAACATTAGACACACAAAGTAGTAGTACAAGAAAGAGGGGTAAGCTAAAGGTGGATTATATGAAGTGCTATTAAGTAGTATAGGAGAGAAAGGGCATATAGCTGTTAGTGGATGGTGTACTTTTGAGTTGGAAGGATTTGAGGGATAAGTAAGGAAGAGTGAAGTCTGTAGGATGCTGGAGGGTAGGTGGAAGGATAAGAGGAGGGGAAAGAAGTCATAGGGGTGGGAAAATGTTAGAGTTGGCAAAAATAGGTCCAGGAATTGTAAAAGTAGTTTTTTAGTGTGAGTTTTAACTTTTTGGGGTTGTCTGCACTGGTAATGCTATTTGGTAGGTTGCTCAAAAGTTTAGCTATGGCATAGGAATAGAGACACTCGCCTGCTCTTTTGTTAAGTTTGTGAATGTATGTAAGTTGCCTATTGTTTGAACGAAGGTTTCTAGTGGGAATGTGGGTGTGGAGGATGCTTTTAGGGCTGGAAACTATCAGGTTTATGTATTATTTATTTTTATTTATTTATGTATTTATTGGCATTTGATTACTGGGAAAGTCCACTGGGCTGTGGAGGGCCCATTTTCGGTGGAGGCCCAGGTAGAAAAGCTCCAAGGTATTTTTAAGTGAAACATAATAGATTTGAAGACTATATGCAATAATTACGTATAATGCATCTGCTTGAGATTAATACACAGTAGACAACAGGTGCAGAATGATTATAATTAGTGGTGAATAGGTACAGTATTTACAACAGTATAATAATGGTTTAAGTAATATCCATAAGGCATACAGATACTGGAATGAATGGAATGTAAAATTTAATGTGGTGTTTGTAGAGATAGTTTAGGAGGGAGTGTGGTACATGGTAGGATTCAGTTAGTGCAGAAGATAAGAAAAAACAAAAGAGTATAGGCTGGGCATAGAGAAGGACTGGCTAAGTTCAGTAGGAACAGATTAATGTCAGAAGAGGAAACAGATCCATTTAGAGAGGAAGAGGTTTTAAAGTTGCAAGGATTATGCAGAGTGTGGATGTCTGTAGGGAGGGAATTCCATTTTTTGGCCCTGATCCATGAGTAAAGTAGCTGTCCTATGGGTAACCTGGGTTTATGGACTTGAAGAAGCTGCTGTTTGGGTCGAAGTGCTCTAGTGGGGTTATAGAGGCTGATTAGTGAGTTTAGTGCAGGGCAAAGTTGTGGATTATAAATGAGTTTGTGAGTAATTGTGAGCGGGAGAAATAGTAATGGGGAAACTCAGGCCATTGTAACTTTTTTAGAGCAATGCAATGATGAGTAGAGTGGCGGGTGTTTATAGCGAATTTAGAAATTTTGTTATAGCAGATTTCTAGTTTCGACAGTAGGGATGACCGGAGATTGCTGAACAGTGGAGCACCATAGGTTCAAGAAGGGACTAGGTATGTTTGTGCTACAATTAGTTTAGATGGGAGGGAGAGGAACTTGCTATTCCTATAAAATAACTAGTTTCTTATGGGTCTTAGAGATGCTGTTTTGAATATGTAAATCGAATTTGAGGTTTTCATCTATTATTCCTAGCAATTCGGCGTGGGCTACTAGTTCAATATTAGTAGCATTGAGTGAATAAATGTTGAGGTTGACTTTATTTGTTTAGGATTGTTTCTTGGGTGTGAAAATCATAAGTTTATTGTTTTTTAGGGTTAAGATTGAGATGGTTGGTGCGGAGCCATGTCTCCACAGAGGAAAAGGCTGCTTGAGTGTTTTGATAAAGGAGAGTCTCATTGGGTGCAGAGCAGACTATGGTAGAATTATCTGTATATTGGACGAGGGAGCAATGTGGGATTGCTAGATGGAGATTATTGATGAAGATGTTAAAAAGCAGAGGGCCTAAGATGGAACCTTGGGGGAACACTGTAGGGTTGAGAAGGAAGGGGGAAATGGAGTTGTGCCACCTGACAACTTGTTCTCTGTTATAGCTGTCAAACCAGTTGATGGCATGGGGAGATAATCCTATGTGTTATAGCTGGGATAAGAGGAGAGAATGAGAGGTGGTGTCAGATGCTTTTGACAGATCTATAAAAGGGCAGACACTATGTGTCCTGAGTCCCAAGCTTTGTTAACTATGTCTAGAAATGAAATCAGTGCAGTGGATGTACTGTGACCGGGACGGAAGCCATGCTGTGTTGAAAAGATGATCTTTGTTCTAAGGAGATATTGTAGGAGTTGTTTTTGCACACATTTTTCAAGGATTTTGGAAATGGTGGAGAGTATAGTGATGGGGCGAAAGTTCGAGATGTCAGTTGAGGGTCCTCCTTTATGAAGTGGAATGATTGCTTGTCTTCAAAGAGAAGGAACACAAGATTCTAGAATTGATCTGTTGATCAGAATACTAATGGGGTAGGCCACAGCATTGGCAGCAGTTTTTAGGAACTTGGCAGGAATGTTATTGTCAGAGTTTGAACCAGGTTTTAATTTTGACAGAAGGTTTTTAATGAAGGAGGTGGGGACAGGAGAGAAGTTGAACTGTGAGTGTGGAGACTGCTGTAGGGAAATTGAAGTTGGGATATTTTTGCTTGGAGAGGTGTGATGTAAGGTCTAAGAGGCATTAGTGGGAGTAGGGGAATGTTTTGGAGGGAGTGGGATGATTTAGTTGTTGGAGTAGCAATGTTAGAGAGAGGTGTGGAGAAGGAAGCAGTAATGTTGATAATGGTGTCCAATAAAGTAGGTGTTAAAAATACTGGCAATTTGTTCTGGAGGCATGTCAGAATGTGGACAGGGGTTATGTTTGGTGCCAGGGTTCAGGAGATTATTTATGGATGACCAAAACATTTTGGGGTCATTAGTTTTTGTGCTGCTGTTATAGGAAGTCAAGATAGTGGGGGAATTCTAGCCAGTTAAAGTCCTTGTGGGCATTGCGGTCATGGGTATGGTAGGAATAAAGTAACAAGGCTGGAGTTTGGTTTTGAGAGAGGCATGTAAATTAGTGAATATAGGAGCACCATAGAGAAGAGAGGGGATCAGGTAGATATTTGCTAGTGTTTTCTTAGGGTTTGGGTCCAAAAAGTTTTTATGTCTGTAGAGTGTTCCTAGCTTGAAGTGAGTTGTGGTTTGTTTGTTTTTTTTTTTTTTTTTTTTTTATGGCATTAAGAATGTGTAGATCATACATGAGTTTGTGGGTCTATATTATAAATACAAAAGCTCAAAATAGCAAATACATCTACACCGACACATAAAGGTCGATGTACAAAATTGTAATCGGTGAAAATGAAAACACAGAACGTATTTGCTTGACCAGCAAGGTGATCGTGGAGATGAGGAAATATGTCCTTTTCCCCACTGTACTGCGGTCTTGGAGTTGGTATATTTAAGTGGAGGGGTGGGGGCGCAGCCCCCTTTATGGATGGTGCAGGGGTGCTTGCCCCCCTTGCAAAAGTGTGTTAATTTAAGTTTAGTTAGTTAGTTTGAACTTACCTGCATGGTGCTGTTGATTGACGAAATACGTTCGGTGTTTTCATTTTCACTGATTACATATTTCGCTGTTTTTGTACATCGACCTTTGTGTCAATGTACATGTACTCGCTGTTTACAGCTTTCGTGTTTATAATATAGACCCGAGTTTATTGTCTATGGTGACTCCCAATAGTTTTGCACTTGTAACAATTTCAATCTCTGTTTTGTTATGGAAGTAGATTTTGAATTCTGATGTGTTAGCTTTGGTAGAGAAAAGTAAGTGTTTGGTTTTGTTTGGGTTAAGCAGCAATTGTGCACTGTCTAACCACAATTCTATAGAATAAATGTGCTCTGTGATTTATTCAGTAGGTTGTGGATGTTAGAGGAGGAAATGGTAGTAGAATCATCAGCATATTGGATTAGTGTGCTATGATGGCAGGCAGTGTGTAGGTTATTAATGAATATATTAAAGAGGAGGGGCCCTAGGATGGACCCCTGTGGTGCTCCTATTTTGTTGGTTTGGTATTTAGGTAGACAACCTTGCCATTTACACATTGTTGCCTGTTGGATAGACAGCTATTAAACCGTTATTTGGAGGTTAGTGAGCAGCCTATTACTGATACTTGCTGAATAACATGTTTTGCTTTAGCGTATGTCTTCTGAAACATAAGAGTCTCTCGGTATTTAGTGACTTCACTCCTCAGTGATTTGCCAGAAAAAAAAAAACATAAGAACAGAGCAAAAATCTGGACATTCTGATAAACTCTGGACAGTTGAGTGATATGATGTGACTCTCTGGCACTGTGCTGGTCTGAAACATTCTGAACAGTTAAGAGGTCTGGTTTGATTCTTGGCTCTGCACTGGGATGTGCTGTGGATAAAGTTGCAGTTTCACATGGAAACTGCATTTATATGTGCTAAGTGTTACTTGTGTAATGTTTTGCTACGTTAGAAAGCTTAAAGAACAGCCAACTCGTATTGACTATTACAGGAGTGGGAACATAACCTTGTTAAACTCAAAACAATTATTGTACTATATTTATTGGCTTAATTTTTGACGTGAGAAGTATAAATTGTAAACCTTTTGCATCTTTGTAATTAAAGGCTATATTACTGTTGTCAGTTAATGTATGCAGTGTTCTACTGTGCTTAACTAATGTAAATATTAAAGTTAAATTCAGAAGACTAAGATGGCACATGTAGATAAGCAGTTTTACCATTTATTATTGAATGGCCGCATTTCGATGGGGTGGATTTCTCATAAATCTAGAAAAAAATGGAAATGACAATTCACCTAGTTTACTTAATGCTGTACCGTGTTAATTTTTAGTATTGTTTTGCTGAGTTTGAGTTCTAATAGAATGACTGTTTTGTTTTGCCGTGACATTTAATTTAGTTGCACAAGACTGGCTAGGTGGATTTATTTTCCTTGATGAAGCAATTTGGAAGTTACATTTGTTACCACAACATTTTTTGTTGAATACTAATGATGTGTGAAGACTTGCATGTTGGCATTCACAATTAAGTACACATCACAGCTGCCTGGATATCATTTGTGGGAGTGGAACTATAACCATGGACTACTGTATTGTTTTTGATTTTGGTTCAAATGAAGTAGATACATTATTATTTTCCACAAATCACATGTGGTACTGATGCATCCTACTGCATATGACTAGAAACTGCATTGTAGTATTGAGGAAAGAGTTGCATCCCATTACTGTGGTACACTTCACATTGAGAGTTGTGTAATAAAACGGGATTTAAAGCCTGCAGCAGTAGGAAGGCGCTCCTTATATATGTTATAACAGTAACATTTGACATTGTGATACCCAATGGATTTTTGAGAAAATCAAATGTTGCCATGATTTGTAAAAGGTTTTCTTCAAAAAATGTATCTGTGCACTAGTGCAATTTCTTAATTCTTTTCTATAGCTAGTGTGTGCTGAAAATTAGGCCCCTTGTAGCATTCTTGTATACCAGATATTGCCAGCATATGTAAAAGATTTTTCACAGAGAAGAGTGTCTATATGGGTCCCCCTTTCCAGTAATGCACTGTAATGTCTACAGTCTCATAGTTAATTGGTTGCGTTGTTAAAAGTAAAATGCTATTAAGTGCTTTATTCTCTCTTCATTTTAGATGTTGCTAAAGCATCTGTGCTGTTAAAAATGCTTCAATGTACTAGGACAGTGATCCCTACAATTACTGTAAATAGTACACTAAATAAAGGTGTGGCATGCTTAGAGTAATGTTAGGTGTGTAGCCTGGTACTAGGACAGTGATTCCTAAAATTATTGTAAATAGTACACTAAATAAAGGTGTGGCATGGTTAGAGTAATGTTAGGTGTGTATCCTGGTAATAGGACAGTGATCCCTACAATCGAAGTTACTGTAAATAGTACACTAAATAAAGGTGTGGCATGCATAGAGTAATATTAGGTGTGTAGCCTGAAGTGCTCTGCAGGTGGTCAGACAACTTCACTTTAGTGAATGAGAAAGTACCACACACTCAAAAAAAATCTTAGGCTATACATCCATGCTTTTTATTGTACATCTTTTAGTAAAAAAGCATTTTAGTACACTGCACCAGCACAGTGCAGTTTGAGGGCTCCCCACAGTTACAGTAACTAGTTAAGAAATCCATCCATCCATCCATCCATCCACAACCCCTTTTTTCCAGTTTTGTACATCGGGTCAGAGTGTCACTGACAGTCATCTAGGGTCAAGGTTTACACCACCAGGTAGTTCTTCCACACCACGTACTCACAAGTACATTCACACCCGATGGCCAATTTAATGTTCAGTCTACCTGCATATCTTTGGAATGTGGGAGGAAACTGGAGAACCCAGAAGAAACCCACGCAGACACAGGGATGCAGACTCTGCACAGAAGGCACTCCAGCCAAGAATTGAACCGGGGAAACTCGTGCTGTGAGGTGACAGCACTATCCTGTCTGTGGCACAGTGCTGCCTTAACACCATTATTATCAGGGTGCCTGCCACAGATATAAGTATTCTAAGTTTGATTTTTTTTTTTTAATTAGATGTTGCAGATTAGAATAATTGCAGAAAAATGCATCAGAGGGCATCAGTGTGTACTAGGTAATTTAGTGTCCTTTTATCATAAGTTGTTGGAAGTGATGTCAACATAAATTCCGGAAGTAGGAAATGTGCATTACCTCCCAGGCCAATACTTTTCTTTCTTGTATCTTGTGGATTTCTAATATTTGAAAGCCTTGCATCAAAGTAACACTGAAATTTCTCTTTTATGTACAGTTCTGAAGCACATTTTGTTTGAATGATATTGATGCTTGGACCTGTCGGTTTTCATTTTCACCTTTTTAACTTTGTATTGCTCTGTTTTAAGATGATTAATGTTGTTCTCCAAGTACTTTTTTAAAGGGAAACAATGCCTGTTCATCATAACTATTGAACAGGGAATCTGAAAAAAATTCTTAAACTGCTCAACAGTATTTGCTTGAAGTTCTTTGATGGCACATGGAGAATGGAAAGATCAGATGATTTTTGAACTAAGTGTACAGCTTTGTTATTGCACCAACAGGAATGGCATGCTGACAGAAGTTTGCCACACTTTTGCATCGGTCTTAATTCACTGTTTTGGGAACATTTCAGGACAGATAAAGGATGTGCATGCAACACTCAGAAAAATCAGTCTTTGGGCAGAATGACTGGATTCTGGCACAAAGCACTTTTAAATCCTAGCCAGGCTTTCTCAAATCTTGATGCTCTAAGTCCTATCAGTCTTGGTTTGATCATTTAGAGTTGAAGGATAACCTGCTAATAAGGTAAAAATTCAAACAACATGTACTGTTTACTGTGAATTCCACTTATCTGGAGTTCCTGTATTTTTGTAAGCTGCATGCTACATGTTAATACGCAAGTCAGATAAGAAGTACTAAGGTTATTGCAGACCAAACTTTCAGTCTTCCTAAGTGTCAGTGTACAAAGATGTGCAGTTTGAAGACTCTATCCAAGTATTGCGGCTGTCTCATATCCCTACCTTTATCCTTTCTATTGGTCTGTTCCAAGTAATTTTGAAACTCTCTGATAACTTCCAGAGTCTCACTCTCTGTGAACTACCATTTTTCCCAATTCTAATTTGAAGTGTCTTGCTATCAGTTCACACCCATGTGTCCTCTTTCCCCCGTCCATATTTTCTCTTTAGCTCTACCCCTACCTGCCTCCAGCCTCCAAACAATATAGTGTGCCAGGCAGGAGGGAGAGAAATGAAGGAGGTTATCCCATTGTCCTTTCACAGAGGGTCTTGAGGGATGCATGCATATGGGGCACAGATATATGTTGCAGTGTATATGTTGAGGACTGGGGAAACCACCTTCCTGCCTCAGAAAGAAGAGGTATGGATTTTTGACTATAGCTTCCCATATGAAAATATGAGGCAACCAGCGCTGACGACCTGTTGCATGCTTCCTTCCCAGACGTGCAGAAGTTGATAGGGCTGTAATAGAAAAAAAACATAGAACCACAGCTGATACTTGGGGCCTCTCAGTCTGCTCTACCTGGTGGTGGGAACAGATTGGCCAGTAGACTAAGGAGAGAAGAAAAATCTTCTCTCTTGTCTTAAGGTTTTATACCTGCCCAGCTTTCTAATTCTGTGTTAATTCCCTGATGTCTCAAAACTCTTCACCATTTTGAAAACTTTGCATTGCATGGTTTTACTACCCTAACGTTTGTCTGTACAGTCTCTACAAATGTGCAGATTAGTCCAGATGTGACCTTTCAGTGCTCCTTACAACAGACGATGTTCTCATCCATTTTTGGGATCCATTTCTTGCCGAGAGCATCTCAACACTTTGTTGGCCTTCACGTTTTCTTTGTTGCATGGCATGATATGCGATTGTTGATCAAAAGTTCTTTTCCTTCTCTCACTGACTTTAGCTTATCTAGGTAATGTTTGTTTGGCACCTTTATATATATATATATATATATATATATATATATATATATATATGTGTGTGTATATATATATATATATATATATATATATATATATATATATAATATAAATATATATATATATTTTTTAATTAAATCCTAGTTACAATTTGTCTTCCCACAATGCCAGCTACTTAAGTCTGTCTCTGGAGACTATTGCCGTCATCTGTGACTACTACATAAGTATTCATCTGCATACCAAACATGAAATCTGATGCAGGAATGCCAAGCAGGATTAGTAGCAAAGCAGCTCTACTGCTTACTGATTTTTTTGTTCTAAGAGCGTCTCTCTAAAAGGAACCATTGCTTTGATTTGTCCGTTTTCCAGTCCACTCCATCATTTGTCCCTACCTCATGCAATTTAATATGTGCCTTTCAAGAGGCTGGAGAAAAAAAATTAAGTCTTGCTGTATTTTAAATATACCATGTTCACAGTGTTTCCTATTTTCACTGAATTGATGACCTGTCCTAGAACTGAATCATGCTGGACAGATATGGACTTCTGCGTGAAGCCGCATGATCTGGCTTTGGTTTTCCCATGGAGCTCATGAATAAAACCCTAACTATAGCAGTACCGCCATTTGGCTGTTAATCCTACACACATGCAGATATTCGGGGCCTGCATCTCTAATGTAAATCACGTACTTAATGCCTGGTCTCCCTTGTGTGCGTTGCATAGTCACTGTTTGCATTTAAATGCTTACTTCACTGAAACAGAAATGCTTTTAGTGTTTTTAAATGCTTACTTCACTGAAACAGAAATGCTTTTTGTGTTTGTAAAAAAAAAAAAAAAAAAAAAAAAAATTGTACATTTGTTGACCAGGAGTTTCCAGCTTGGAAGCTCAATTTTTATTGCCATCTCTGAGAGAGGAAAAAAATCTCCACTACTAAAGTAACAAAGATTGATAAATTAACTACAAACTCATTGGCAAAAAAAAAAAAAAAAAAAAAGTGTGTCTGTATATTTCATACTGTAACGCAAAAAATAAACGTAGACAAGAGTAACTGTACTCTACTACAGGATTGCGAGGAAACAGAATGGGGCCTCTGTTAAACAGTGAGCTACACTCATATTACATACCACAGTAAACTGTCACATTCTGTGAACTTGCGCAATATGAAAAGTTTGCAAGTGGCATAAAAACACTAGAGAAAAGTCTGTAAGGATGAGAAGAAAAATTCTGTGAATTTGAACTATGCAATACGTTTGCTGTGCAGTCCAGAATTGTGTACAAAATGACATAATATTTTGTGTAAAATGTCGTATCTACTTACAGCAAAACCTATGAATAGGGAACATAGAACTAAGAAAAGACTAATCAATGTAAGCCTTAATGCATCTTGTAGCACTTGCATTTCTTCAGCTGTAGTATAGACGGCGACAAATGCTGTTAGTAACTTGATTATTCTGCTTGAAAATTTGATTAATCTTTAATCCTAATTTTTTTCACGCTTTCCTTGTTTTCTGTTAGAAATGTTTCATCAGTGACACATTTATAGCATCTTTGCTTACTGCTTTAAAAAATTATGTATCTGACTGATCCTAAGGACTCTTGAGAGTTTTATTACACTCGTAGAAAGACTGTTGAGCTATAAAACCATGTGTAGAATGGAGCAGTCCTGAACTGTAGTAAACTGATGTCAGCTGTTCTCAACAAATTATCTGCTGTAGACATAGCTTTAAATGTGGGGGAAAGGTCACATGGTTGGATTTTTGTACTAGTGAAGAAACAGTATTATACTTATCAAAAATATAATACTGGTGATTATCTTCTAGAATGAGTGAGACAGCATTCTGTTGCTGTGATAAAGCAAAGTTAATTGTACAGTATCTTAGTTGGCAACCGAGAGTTGCAGGAGCTGCTGTTGTCATGCTGATGTATCTGGGAAGAAAAACTCTTCTAAACAAAGTTGTTGAAGTAGTCTGCATTCATTTACACAAACTGTATTGCATTACTGTACTTGGCTAGAAATGCAAAGTGCGTTTGAGAAAGTAGTAAGTAGTTCATTCTGATATAATAGCTGATTTAACATCTGATATGGTGATAGGAAAATATTGCCTGACGTTTTAAAGACTTGAGGAAGCAGTGGTAAGAAGGTAGACATTTTTGTGACAAACCACCCTGTCAGAGTGGCAAATGGAAGTAGCAAATGAAGAAGCCTACAGATATACCTCTTCCTAAAGTAGAAGAAAAAAGGCAGGAGGGCAGTCCTCAGACACATAAATTAGTATGTACGAATCCAACAAAGATTGGTGCTTGGTGTTAGAAACCCCTGAATGTGTAAATATTTGGTTATGGGCACAGAGAGAAGAACCTGTGCCATTCAAAGAGATATGTCAGCATAAACCTGTGTTGGAGCAGCCTGGAGATAATCCTAAACTTTTTATCAAGCAGACATGACCAGAGAATTGTAAACATCAGGTGGACACTGATAATGAGAAAAGTAAGAATAAGAGACATCCTTAGGGTAGTCCAAAGAGGAGGAAACTGTTCCTTGTCAGAGTTCTAAACCTTTTTCTGTCAGTGTAGAATGAAAATCTGATATAAAGGAAGACACTAGGCAGTGGGTGACTTGTCATTAAAGAAAAAGTAAAATATTGGATCCTGGAAGTATTGTAAAATGGAGAGTAGAAGTATCATACAGCCTGAGAGTGTGGGAGAGAAGAGCTTGGAAATAACTAGCAGAACTGAAGAAGAGGAATCCCTGACTGACTGGGTATTGTTTTATTCTTTACTTTGAGAGCGAGGGTATGCCATATGAAAAAAGACAGAACACGTAAACGGTAGTGAGCAGAAGATAAGAAAACCTGCAACAGAGCCCACATGATCTTCCTGATGTGCCAAAGTAAAATAACAGTAACATTAGAAAAAGGGTTCTGTGCATCAGGTTCATGAAGGAAATGAACATAAATACTGAATAAGATAAAGGTAGCAACTGACACTAAAAATGTTTTGATAGAAGTCCACCTTTTCAAGGACAGTAGTTAGACACTGAGACATCAGTGTCTGTTAGGAGAGGAGGCAGTACCTTCTACCGCACAAAAAAAATGGCCTTGAGCAAACCCATAGTTGGCTGACTTTCATGTTAGCTGCTTACATTTTCAAAAGGCTCAGTGGTAAGATGACACTTTGAGAAGAGCAAGTGAAGATGTAGCAAATACTGAGGATGTGTAATAAAAAGGGAGATTGATAAGCCCCAAAAAGAAAATGTAGACTCAATGAAAACAAGCCTATACCAGACACTAAGAAACAAGTGGGAGCATTCTTGGAATTAGCAGGATATTGTCAAATGTTTATAGTTCCTTTGCTCACAGACTTAACCATGGAGAAAGTGCCCCCTTAAAGTGAAGTGGGGAGTAGAAGTTGATGCTGGTTTCCAGCAGTTAAAGGCAATATGATGATCAGTGCTTGAGTTACCATCTCCAGAGTTTAGAAGATTATTTATAGTCTATATTGACACAGAGTAACTCTATCACAGCATTTTAATGTAGAGCAACATTCAGTATGTTTTCTAAATTGCAAATTAAACAAGGCAGAAGTATTCCACAGTTAAAAGAAAATACATAGTATGTGGGCACTTGCTTCCGTAGAATACTGTCTTACTATGGTGGGAATTCCGGCTACTAACAGACCACTTCCCCTCTTGTAGCTATATCACCAATAAGGTGGGAACACAAACTTGTGTATGTAGGCCTTATCATTTAACTCTTAAAAGGTCAGCATAGACCGGGTTCTACCCACCACAATGCTGATGGCCTGTCAAAATCTTATAGGTCATCTTCTGAGGTGAAACTGATGGTTTGAAGCTGGGAGTGGGTCAGTTGTAGCATAGTTTGGCAGATTTTGCCAAATGGTGTGGTATAGGTGACGCAGAAGTGTGCAAAGTTTGATATATAAAACGTCTTATAATGGCTGTGGCATAAACTATATTGCTTTAACTTAAACTTTCCTTACTTTAGTGTAACATCTTTCTTTGACTGTAGGGACTTTCCTTACTTTAGTGTAACATCTTTCTTTGACTGTAGGGAGAATGTGCAGTGTTAGAGCAGGTTTACTTAATGAAGTAATAAACTCTATAAAAGGAGAACTGAGGAAAGCTCTGCAGGGTTTTTAATGCTTATTGAATGTGGTTTGATATTTCGAGCAATGGCTCTGGTGAAATGTAAGAAGGTAAAAGGAGGAATCTGGAATTTGTTCCTGTTTGAAGGAGTCCCGGACCACTGAGAGAGGCAGAGAGAAATGGAGAGTGAGGTAAGATGGACTGTGACCCAGCAGTATGAAACTGTTTTCAGTGTACTGGCTACTGGCTGTGAACTTGTTAACCCTATGGCTTTTAAGAAGAACCTGACATTTTTACTATTTTTTTCCTAAGAGTGATGTATCTGCTACATTTGTTCCACCACTACGTAATGTGTGTGTATATTACATATGTATAAAATACTATAATATGTTTGCGAACAGATACACATTTTGTATACACACATATGTATGTTTGTATGTGTGTATATGAATGTATAGGTGTGTAAAAAAAAAAAAAATATATATATATATATATATATATATATAGTGGGTGAGTGCATGTGTGTTTAAACTGTCCTGCACATTTTTAACATAATGAGAAATGACTTGTCGAGCCTCATGCTCGTCAAGTTGCATCCTTTCCCCAGAAATAGTTGTGAGAGAGTCCTCCTAAGTAATATGGTGAAGCCTGCACAAAACTTTGTAAAATCTCATTTCTGCAGGGCCTAAATTGAAGTCTGTTATTTGAGAGGGTTCTAAACTACTTTTGTCATATGTGTATTGCCACGCATGTAGAGTATGCATGTATATGCATCACTTTTTTTCAATTCATCCTTTGTGGAGCGAGGGAGAAGTCCAAGACTATCAAGACAGGCCATCAGGTTCATAAACAATGTTCTATGTTTGTTTGTGCATTTTGTGTGTGTTGCTGGGATACAGTGAGAATGCCTATGTGATGGAATATCTTTGCACAAAAAAGTGTTGTCTGTTTCTCTGCATAGAAAAAAAAAAGTTGTCTTTTAAAAAAAATAAATAAATAAATAATACTGTAGGACAGCTTGTCAGGAGCCAGAAAGAAAAGGAACAAACTAAGAAAGAAGTGAGATGCTGAAGCAAAATTATCCAGACTGTAGGATAAGTGAAATACATTGATTGTATCCTTCGAAAATTCAAGCCTTTAATTCAAAAATACTTGAATACATGAGTGGTTTTGTCTTAAAATTGAAGACTTCATCAGATAAAATACATGAAATAATTCTTTGACTAAAAGAATTAAAGAAACTCCACCATGTGACTACAACACCTCCCTATAAGGGACACCCCCTTGTTAGTAACCTTTCATTTCTAAAAGACTTAACAGATGTTTAAGTTAGACTAAAAGATATGCTAAGTTTTAAAACTAAAATTAATATAAAAAAATAAATACAGAAGTAAAAACTGTAAGGCAATATTTTATGTTTTATACCATGTGTTTATAAAATTCAACATTAAATGTCAAGATGAAACATGTTATCTTTGGAGTGCTTTTAACTTGAGCAAGCACGCAGTAGATAACTGCTCATTTAAACCTGGCCACAAATCTTCCTTCAGGAACAGTTGCCAGTATAACTCGTAGTTTTCAAGGGCAAGTGTCCATGGGCCTCCCCTATCATTTAATAGTACTTGTTCATAGGTAGGTACTAGACTATTGGCCCTAGGGCCTATATAAGAGTAGCCAAATTTACCCTGGCTTTCGCCACCCAAGAAAATTATTTTCCTGTGCCCCTGTTGAGCAGAACCACAGAAGTGATCCCTGGGGTGAATTTCCTATTTCCCATCCAATCATCAAGATTTTTCTTGGAGTGCTAATGAGGAGCTTTGTTTTATATAGATAGGTAGCTTGTTCCAGAGTATGGGAAGTCTCTGGGACAGGAATCTACCCCTCCAGCATGTTCTGTTTATTGTAGTGACAAGGTGTAGGTCCATAGAACATGTAGCTTGGAGGGATTGGGATTTCTTTAAGTGCAGCATATCCAACAGCTCTGGGTTTGAAATAGCTTTGTATGTGTATGTTAGGCAGAGATTGCCTCCGAGTAGGCGATATGCAGTGGAGTAAAGCTGGAGTATTTTGAGACTGTCTGCATAGGGCATCTGTTTGAGGCCGGTAATCCTCTTTATGAGGTATTTCTGTGGCCTTTCCAGTTGTTGTACATGTCTTGTGAGGTACTCTATAATGGGTCTAATG
Source organism: Protopterus annectens (assembly GCF_019279795.1). Taxonomy (NCBI): domain Eukaryota; kingdom Metazoa; phylum Chordata; order Ceratodontiformes; family Protopteridae; genus Protopterus; species Protopterus annectens. Next base: position 45,727,286 of record NC_056745.1, read on the forward strand.
AGTAACTAGTAGAGGGGAACAATGACCTCTTTTTTTTCCGGATGAGAAACCTTTTGTGATGAGGTGTGCCATATAAAAGGATTTCCAGACTACTGTGCCGATGTGATTATAAAAGGATAGACTACTGTCCACCTGTGTCCCAAGGTCTCTTATCATACTTTTGGTGTTTAGACTACTGCCTCCTATGTGGTAGTTCATGGGTGCAGAGTTTTTACCATAGGGGTGACCATGCTCTTTTTGGCACTGAGCTCAAGGCCATGGCTTTGACATCAGGCATCTGTCTCATTGAGGCCCTTTTGTAGGATGTCCACATCGTTAGGAATTTTGATTATGGCTCCTAGTTTGCAGTCCTCTGCGAACTTCATTAGCCAAAGACCTTCTGTGTTGGTCTGTACTTCAGAGAAGTAGGTAACAAACAGGAAAGGACCCAGGACTGAACCCTGTGGTACTCCACTTGTTACTGGTCTGAAGTTGGATTTGGAGTCTGCTACTCCCACAGTGTGGGTTCTGTCAGTGAGCCAGTTGGCAACCCATCTTGTGACATAGGGATTTATACATAGCTTAGTGAGTTTTTCTATGATTCCAGAGTGGGGGATGGTGACAGAAGCCTTTGTGAGATCTAGATAGGCTGTGTGAACCACCTTACCCTCATCTACGGCTTTGGTGACTTCTTCAAAGAAGTCTGTCAGGTTTAAGAGACACTATGCCTTTCACAAACCCAAACTGGGTGGGGTCCAGAGTTTGGAGATTACAAATGTCGTGTTTATAAGTTCCATAATGATTCATTCCATGGCCTTGCAGACCAGGCTCGTCAGGCTAATGGGGCGGTAGTTCCCGGGGTCCGTGGTGGTTCCTCCTTTGTGGAGTGGGATAACCGTCGCTGTGCACCATTCAGTGGGCACAAAGCCTGAGGTGAGGCTTTGATTGAACATGGTACTTGGGTGGGGTGCCAGTTCGTTCTGTAGTTAATGTAGAACGCAGCCTAAGATGTTGTCAAGTCCCATGGATGCTGTGTTCTTGGCTTTGGAGAGTGTTTTTTTACCTGTGTAGCCGTGATTACAGGAACTTTGCATTCTTCCGGTATAGAGATGGGCCCTTTAGGGAGTGAGAGGGGGGTAAAGTTGGCACTGAAGCTATCTACCAGGATATTGGCAGTATCAGTTGGTTCTGTATATTTACTGCCATTGTGCTGTAACTCAGAGCAGATCTGAGTGTTGCCATTGAGATTCTTGACCTAGCTATAGAATGCTTTGTGGTTGTCTTTAGGATCAGTGGAGATTTTGTTTTCTTAACTAGCTTTGGAGGATTTTATGAGGGATCTCAGTTTCTTACTGAGGCTGACCAGGGAGTTCCTCCAATAATAGGATTTTGCTCTTTTTTTTTTTTTTTTTTTGCAACAGTTTCTTCTGTTTGTAGACTTTGTTTATGGCAGGGGACCACCAGATTGGCTTCCTTTTTTTGGAGGATAGCATCTTGGTTCTGTTGGGGATAGCACGATCCATGCACTCATGTAAGTGCTTATAAAATGCATTTGTGTAAGATTCAACAGTCGTACCTCTATTGTCAGTCAGCATGGGTGTCATGAAGTTTGCCAGTTGGCTTTGGAGAAGTTTTTTACAGTGGTTTCCCGGATGGGGGTGGGATGTGGATGTCTAGGGTGATTAGCTTGTGGTCGGGTCTGACCAATGAGGAATTGACCTCTGGTGTGGAACACTCGCCCATGTTGGTAATGACCAGGTCTAGGATATTGCTGCCCCTGGGTGGGGGTGTGGATAAGTTGATCCAAGGCATTGTAATTTATGAATTCCAGAAAACGTTGAGCAAAAGTTGATACATGAGCAATTTTCCCAGTTAATGGTGGGGTAGTTGAAATTGCCTATTATTAGGGTGTTGGGTTGTACCCTAATGTTTTCCAGTGTATAAAGAAATGAGGAGTGGGAATCCTGGGGTATGGTGAGGGATCTGTAGCAAGCCACAATTTGGAATGCGGTCTTGCCCAGAGTTAGTTGCACATGGATAATCTCGGATGCATTATGCTGAGCAACTAGCCTGGCGGTGTGGATATCCTTAATGAATATGGACACAACTCTGCCTTTAGTGTTTCGGTCCAGGTTAGGTGGCCAAAAGGTGTGGTATGAATTATAGCCTGGTAATGCAGGGATGCTCTCTGGAGCCTTGAACTAGGTCTCTTGTCACTGCTCAGATGTCGATATTCTCCATTTTAAGGAGTGCCTCAAGTGAATGGATTTTGAGGTTTAAACTTCTAGCATTGAGTAGCATTACCCTCAGATTTTGCTTGCTTGCCTGTACCTGTTATGGTGGTGAATTTGTCATTTGAACCTTGCCTAAAAAAGGCACTATAGGGTTGGCAAGAGCCTTTGCCAGTATCCAGAATCCTAAGGGCGATAGGTGCAAGCCATCTCTGGCAAAGCATCGTGGTCTGTCGATCATGTTATCCCAGGCAGACATACTGGATCCCCTTAGAATAACACCAGAAGCTTAGCCAATTGTTGAAGTCAATCATTTTGTCCTTATACTGTGGTATCATTCTGGGTGATAGCAGTATGCTACGCAGGGCTAGGGTCACACCTGCCTGGGCTACAAGATTGGAGAGCTCTTCCTTGTCTCTTTTCATGTAGTCCAGGGAGGTACATCTCAGGTCATTCACACCGACATGGACAATGACAGAGTCATATTTGTACTTGTGGAGTGAACTGAGTGCGTGCATTGTGACGGATCTTGGCAGCCGACAGGCAGCTGATAGTAGCTTTCTCCTTTGTTTAGCCTGGTGAGTGGAACATCAGTATGCCTGACTATAGAGCCACCTATGACTAGAGTGTTTGGGTACTTTGTTAATGCCTTATGGGCTGTGGTTGAGTGGCACACTGAGTTTGTGGGCTGTGTGTCATTTGGGTTGTGTTGGGGTGGAGGCTGCTTGCGTTTCTGCTTTGGATGTCTCTGTTGCTTGAGCAGATTTTTATTGAGATCCTCCACAAATGTAGGTGTGTGTTTTGTGTTTCTATGTGTGTGCTTTGGTGGTGTAGGTTTTGAGGGACTATGTGATGAGTGTGGTGTGGTGCAAGTGTTTACCTTCTCCTCTTGACTGTCTAGTCCAGTCTTGGGTGAAGAGAGCTTTGCTTCCAGTTAGGCTATATAAGTGCCTCTCTCATAGGTTGTAGTGCTGGGTGTTAGGAGGAGTCTGTGTATATGAGGCAATTACATTGCCTCAAGATGCCCAGATTCATCAGGTAGACAGGAGAAAACACTGGGAGCTGACCCTTAGACATGCCTGGATAGGTGCTTATTTATTGGGTACTAAAAACTGTTTTCCTCTACACAAGTGAGGAAAGTTGAGTGCTGTAGTAATTTGTAGCTTATTTACTGCATACAATGAGTTCTGAACAAGTGCTGAGCTCAAAGAAACAGATTTGAGTGCTAAAATTAAAAAAAAAAACTGGCTAGTTCTAAGGGAAAATTTGAAGAGCAGACTTTATGGCGCCGGGAATAGATTAACCCTAGCTAAGTGGCAATGCATAAAGTGTATTTTTTTAATTAATTTTTTTTTAATATAACAGTAGCAAATGAGCAAACTGATTCAAACAAATTAACCAATAAAAAGCTAAAAACTCAGCCCTGTTCCAGTAGTCTCCGATCAGACAACGTCTAACTGCACACTCCTGCCACTAGGGTGCAGGGGAACCTTCTCCAAAAAAAGATGTCATCCATTAGTGCTAAAGTTATACAAACAAAGCTAGATTCAGCAGGTCTGAATCTAGTCCATGCTACAGCAAACAAGGCGTACCAATTTCAGAAACAGTTCAACTAAGTAGGCACAATAAGCCTTTAACCAGAAACTCCCAGCTCAGAAGGGCAGAATCTACCCCCTCCTCCCACAGGAGTGCAGACCACACCTTCTTAATGTAAAATAACTGGTCCGAAGCCCAAGTGCTTAAACCAGAACTAATACGCTTTTAGTATAGCAGACAGTCTTCAATCAGCAACTCCCAACTTAGAAGGATGTATGCTACCTGTCCTTCCACAACAGTGCAGACCACACATCTTAATGTAAAACAACTGGTCTGAAGCCCAAGTGCTTAAACCAAAGGCTTAGAATAACAGTTATAATTTAATCAGGCTACTACCAAGCAGTAATAAATGCAGCAGAATAAAACACAATTGAGTACTTTTAGGAAGAGGCAAGATAAAGTAGGAAGAAACACAAATACAGTAAAAGCAGATGAATAAAGTGCAATTTTCTGGTAGTAAAGTGCAAGGACAGAGGAAGGAGGAGCATAAGATAATTCAAGGATAAGAACCTAAGTGGGCTGGCCTTCTCAAATGTTCTCTCTGTATTAAGTCGAGTGAACACTAGACTGGGAGAGTTTCCCAGATCAAATTTACAGTAGGAGTGGGCAACTGCAAAGTCACAACTATAACAGTGCAAGAATAGGGTGGAAGGAAGGGAAAAATAGTTTCGAGACAGATCAGAAACAGAAAACAATGCCAGAAAATATATAAAATAATTCAGCCAGGCAAAAAAAATAATTCAGCCAGGCAAAATTGACAATGCATAACTCTGAAAGGTTAAAATGCCAAGAAATATACTTATCAGTCAGTAATATATTTCCAGATTGAGAATCACACTTTAGCCAGAACACCAGGAGTTTCCAGTTCCAAAATCACAAATTTCAGCTGATGCCCAGGATTTTGATGCACTTGTTTAAAGAGTACATTTGTGTTCTGTTTTTTAATGTCAAACAACTGCTTATAGACCCTGTCTCTTCTCATCCTTGCCAATGTAAAAACCGGGACAGACCAAACAAAGTGCACAGTACACCATGTGTTGTGTATTGCAGTCATAGTGCCCCTTAAGTGTAATAGGTTCATAGGTAGGTACTAGGCTATTGGCCCTAGGGCCAGTATAAGTCTAGCCAAATGGTACCTTGGCTTTTGCCACACAATAAAATTATTTTCCTGTGCCCCTGTCAAGCAGAGCCACAGAAGTGATCCCCAGGGTGAATTTCCTATCTCCCATCCAATCATCAAGAGTTTTCTTGAGTGCTAATGAGGAGCTTTGTTTGATATAGATAGGTAGTTTGTTCCAGAGTATGGGAAGTCTCTGGGACAGGAATCTATCCTTCCAGCATGTTCTGTTTATTGTGGTGACAAGGTTTAGGTCCCTAGAGCATGTAGCTCTGAGGGATTAGGATTTCTTTAAGTGGAGTATGTCCAACAGCTCTGGGTTGGACATAGAGGCGATCTCTGCCTAACATACAAAGCTGAGTAGGCGATATGCGACAGAGTAAAGATGGAGTTTTTTGAGACGGTCTGCGTAGGGCATCTGTTTGAGGCCGGTAATTCTTTGTGAGGTATTTCTGCAGCCTTTCCAGTTGTTGTAGATGTCTTGTGAGGTACGTACCAAAAGGAACGTTGCACTCTATAATGGGTCTAATTAGTGATGAGTAGAGGGGAACAATGACCTTTTTTTTTTCCTGGATGAGAAACCTTTTGTGATGAGCTGTGCCATGTAGAAGGATTTCCTGACTACTGTGGCGATGAGATTATCAAAGGTGCACTTCTTGTGTAGAACGTACAAGGAAGAATTTAGACAGCCCCCCACATGCTGAACCCAGGGTGACTCATTTACTCTGCAAATACTGTTTTTTTTTCTAAAAAAATAAAAACTTGTTTTTCAGTACAAACTCCAAAAGATTCTCATAAAGGTTAATATGGTCCTGATGTATCCCCTTGTCTTGTAGAAATTCAGTGAACCATTTGATACCTAACTGCTGAGATGACTGTGTCCAAGTCCTTAATGAAGGTATAGGAATGTTTTGTATGGTGTGGAGTTGATCTTGCCTAAAAATTCCCATGAGTCACGGCAAGCATCTTCTTGCATGACTAACATTTTGAGCCTTTCATCCAAATAGTCCTCTCACATCCCCTGTCTGTTGCATTGGGGGTTGTTCAATGATCTTGTAGTTATTGGGTGCCCCAAAAATAGAAGGGGTCATAGGGATTGCCACACTTAAATAGCTAGAGACTCATTCAAGCTAATTTGTCCATAAACAAATCTTGCATATTACCACTCATTTTTCTGTAGGCACCATTCATCCCATTAATGGAAGCATCACAATAGGTGTCCTCTGCAAGGAGTAGTCACTTTTACTCATGACTTCTACTACTTCCCCCTTTATTGGGGTTCATGATATGAGTCACAGAATTCTTCCTAAGTTGTTGTAACCTGATTGTTTCCTCCTTGGTAAGGTTATTGTAGTTAGGGAACGTGTGGGTTGAACTCTGCTCACATATTTTCTTTTAAAGTTGGATTACTGAATGAATGGGAGTATTATAGGTACGGAAAACACGTAAAATATCCAAGGCTTCGTCACCTTGCTGAAACATAACATTAGTTTGTGCGTACAGTTTTAAATCTATGAGTGTATTTGCTATATTTGCACGTTTTTTTTTTCGGGACAAAGGTAAAACCCCTTGCAAAAAAATTGCAGCATATCATGTCAATGTGATATGAAGAATAGGTATATAATAGTTGTCAGGAGTCGGCTTATTGAAATGACATATCCTTCCCCATAAATTATACAACCTCAGAGAATGGTTATATTTGTTGGATGGGGAGCAGTCCTTGAGCCTGAAGTATTTTCAAGTGTTACTGCTCTCTTATTTTCAACACTTCATAGTGCAGGTTTTATATAAATTTTATAGATGACAGGTTTGTGTACAAAAGGACTTGTAAGTAGCATTGAAACCTGAAGTCAGAGTTATCGTTAAGTGCTTCTTAATTTACTGTTTTTTGTAGTTGGTAAAATAACCAACAGTGGGATCTTTGCACATTAAATGTTCTGAAAATGAGGTAGATCATATCAGGCAGTTTAAAATTATTTGTAATGCTGTACTTCCCATCTTAAATGGGTTATTATCTCTTCAGCATGTTTATCTAAAAGACTTGGACTTAGGGTTACCACCTGTCCCACTTTGCGAGGGACAGTCCCTCTTTGGGCAGTTGTGTCCTGACAAAAAATTTAAAAAATGGCAAATGTCCTGAGATTTTAGGACAAAAAATTATTTCCTATATTTTATGTAATAGTTGCATTAAACAGTTATTCTGTATCTAAAATACATAAATTTTATAAGAAACAGGCTAAGCAACTAAAATGCAACAAGAATAAGCTTTTATTTAGGCAAAAAAGTTAAGTTCTAACCTTTGTACTGACCGTGGGTATGTGTTGGCCTGTAAAATCTGATGTTTGTACCAAAAATGTCCCACTTTGGCTATTTGAAAAGGTGGCAACCCTACGTGGACTTGACTTGGATGTTGAGAAAGGTAACATATTAATAGTTATTTACATTTTTATAACCCTGATTCTGAAGAATCTTGTTCTTCTATTTGTTTTGAAACTGTGCAAATGTATCTCACACTTTGTTCCCCTCACATAATTTCATTGTTGGGTCTTCTGTATACCAGACATTCTCTCCAAAATTCATCCCCAAAGGCTCTATTTACCATTTGATTTTATGTAACATAACACAAAGACCCCAGCTGCTAAATATGTCTGATAGGACTACATTTTTTGTAAGCAGTTGTGTACACTCCGAATTGATGAATGTGTCTTTAGTATTGGAATTTCAGACCTTGTTTTGCAGTTTAGTCTCCCACCAAGAACACACTAGATGTTCAAACAGATATGAAGCTGCTAGTGGATCCAAGGAACTAAATGCAGCATAAGTTATGGGGCTTGCTACATGTCGAAGTACTGGAGAATGAAAAGGCTGTTACAGGAAAAGAAATAACGCATGTGAAAAAAAGCTGCAAGGAAGGGGCTCTAAATTATGCAAAGTGCTGCTGGAGTGCAGAGGAATGCAGAATGCAACTGTTGTACATCAGCCGAAGTAAGGAAATGCTGACTAAAGATCAACAAAATAATTTAGTTTAGATTCTGTTCTACCATTGTAAAGGTACTTTTGGTGCTATTTAAGTATTGATCAGCTTTACTAGCCAACATAAATTTATCCTGGAGCCTAATTTGAAGATTAGCTGTCAGCTCACTTTTTAAAGGCTAAAGTGAGGCAAACTTGAGCCGTTTCCACAGAGAACAGTATATTTCGGCATCTGTTCAGCTTTTCAATTTACAGAGCAGGGATCTGTGGTTACGATTATTAGAAGTTTCAAATCGCAGGTAGTTTTGATTGCATTTCTACAGCCGTTACCTCTTCCTTATTTTTTAGTTTAGTTCCCCATCAAGTTGTTTGCATAGGAGCAATATATAGTAAACTCCTTTACATATTCTCTCATTTAAGAGCAGGAAAAACAAGTACTAGTTAAGTGAGCCAAACTTTTTTTGTCATAACAATGATTGCACATTTTGTGTACCAGACCAAATGTTCCCTAAACCTTGAAGATGAGTTCAGTCATTGTCGCAAAGTAAAAAAAAATGAGCATTGAAGCTATTTGCAAATGATAGAGAGGAGAGAAAGGGGGGGGGGTGATAGGTTTGATACAAGGTACTGGAACTGGTTGTTCCTCTCTTGTGCCGAAGAAAGTCGAACTGTTCTTTGCCTGTTCAGTTAAGATAGATGTCTAGAATGTGGCTGTAATATGTACCCTTTCAGTTTCTAGATTTCAGCAAGACATTTGGCATTGCACCACAGAGGATATGTTGGCCAGGCTTGGTGTGGATCCTCAAACAGTAGCACTAATTACACACTAGCCAGATGATACAGTACTGCGAGTATTAATGAAAATAGCTCTTGTCAGATTTAATGACTACTGCAAGTGGGGTGTCAGTGTGCTACTTGTTGGGTCCTTTTCATGTGACATTGTAGAAGGCTTAGGATTAAAAGTTTGCCTTTTTGTTCATAACAAAAATGGACTAATTAGAAGTGAATGAAAGTGTTTTGGCAATATTGGAGGAATAGCCATCCAGTTTTGTTTCAGACTTTCCAAATTGCCACTGCTGATAGTTAACGCATTTGACACCATGGTAATGAGCTATGTACTGCTACTGTTATGAAAAATAGAAAGCAAAACTATATTAGTGAAGTAGGGTGTGAAGATTATCCATGTGGTTGGAAAACAGAAACTTGCCACCGGGAGGATATGCAGACTCTACAAAAGACTCCCAAGCTAGGACTCTGACTGCATGCAAGCTATATAAATCTTAGGATGTTTATGAATATGTAGTTCAAGAGAAGCCATTAGAAACAGGGACCACATACTCCAAGGAATCCTTGAAACTAGGATTTTGAGTCCCATAATAACTAGCACATTTGGGATTGTTTAAGTTTTCTGCTCTTTCAGAGAAGATTGCAGCATGAAAACTTAGAAATGATACAACATATTGCTGTGTGTTACTTGGGAGTTTATATGTTGGATAAGCCTGTATGAATGCTCACAGTTATAAAATGAAAACATTCCCAGTGAATACAATCCACCAGAGGCATAATTTTTCTAGAACTGTGCTGGTATAACAGACTGGGAAATGTTATGTTGCATTGTGGTAAGGTGATGTGTGCTTAGTTTAAAAGAATGGTGCAGCATTGGAAAAGTGATGGGTGAGGGTATTACAGACTTTTGTGTGGTTTGTAAAATTTGAACTTATAGATTCATAGATTAGTACTAAGCTAAGTGCCTTTGCGAGCCATTTTAAGCCTAGCCAATTATCCCTTGTGAGACTCAAACCCTGCACCTTGTGTTTGCAAGGCAAACACCTTAACCATTAGGCCACCCTCCCAACCCCAACTGATGTATGTCTGCAATCTGTATTAAAAAGACACCAGGTTATCATGGTGCAAAATTCATGCACTCAAAAAAAAACTTTTTCTTTGATTTTTGTTTGTATAGGTGTCTCAGTTAAGAACACTACATAGTTCCACAGGAATGTGATTTGCATAGCATGGAACACAGACATGTCACTCGGGACTGGTTCCCAAGCCTTTTGAAACAGTATCTTTGGGTGTTCTAATAAATGCAGTACTTGAGATGAAAACTTGCAGATTTTCTAATTGTGAAACATGGTAGCTACACAGATAAATATTCATTACATTTATAAAAAAATTGTTGTTTGCATATTTTTAAACCCATTGCAGACGCAGCTGAGAAAAAAATTAAAATGCCTGGTATGGAACTTGAACTCTTGTGTGTTTCAAAACACTGTTTCTTAACTAGAGGTAAGGCTCTTGACCTGATAATTTAATGTTATAAGAACCAAACATTCAGGATGTTTTCTATGGGACAGCCACTGAAAGGAACTGTGTAGTGTGGACAAGGGGTAGATTTTATGACCTTCTGCAAAATCAGATTTTGACAAAAAATTTAAAAATACCACTTATGTTCATATTAAGACTGACACATGAAATAGCTACAACATTTCTTCAAAATACTGTGTGGTGTTGGGAGCCCTAACTGTGACACAGGTGACTGGAATTCAGTTGATGGCCTTAGCACTGTAAGAGACCTGCAGGGAGGGTGAGGAATGAAAGGGATAACTCACTCACCTCTTGGGGGGATGAGTATGGGCATTTCTTGAGCACTGGGACCAGTGTGATTTCTCACATGGAAACCAGGGAAACTACCAATCTGAAGTAGGAGATTCATTTGTCTGCAACCAGTGGGTTATGGATCCGATATCGGATCCGAACCGGCATGGTTTTCCAGCTATGGATCCAAGCTCTCAGCTCCTCCCCTCACCCATAATGCCCTGCTCTCCCTACATGACCTCAGATCTAGTTTGCCGCGCTGGTGACCAGATTGGTTTCTTAGAGCTCTACAGCTAAGTGTTTATTCAGCTATTTTTAGTGTTAAATTCAAAGTTTTTTCGACAGTTTTGTGTGAAAGTTTAGGTTTCCCTTATTGTAGCTTAAAGTTGTTTGGTTTTATTAACTTTTATAACTTTTAGTTTCCCTCCCCTCGCTGGTGCGTAGTGTGTGTTTGGGCCTGTGTTTGTTTAACTAGTTAGCTTTTACTTTTTAGACCAGTTTAAGTAAAAAAGCTAGTGTTCTTATGATGTCTGAACAACCTAAGGCTGTTTTTTCGAAGTGCTTCGAGTGTGGCCATAAGCTTTCCCCTGCTGATGGCCACACTCGGTGCGTTCGATGCCTTGGAGTTGAACACCTCACTTCTGGATGTTCCATTTGTGCAGGGTTCAACCCCAGGGCATTGAAGGAGCGGAGGTCGAAGCTGGTCCTGGCGGGACTTTTGCCCCCGGACTCGGCTCCGGCTCCCCCTCCTCCTCCTGGGACTCAACCTCCCTGTAGTGGTTTGGAGGAGAGGGAAGCTAGAAAGAAGGACCGGAGGGAGAAACACCATAAGCGGTGGGCCGAGACCTCTGTTTTGGCCCCGCCTGCCAAGCGGGCTTCTCCTCCGGCCTCCTTGTCTGCTGGTTTTCCCCCTCCTCGGCTCCGGTCTCCTGTGTGCTTTTCACCGGGACCTGAGGAGGAGGAGACCCGATCTCCGTCGAGGCTATAGAGGAGGCACTCAAGGCCTACCTCGGTAGCCTCGTCGAGATCTACGTACAGCTTATCTGATGCTGATCTGGACCGGATGATGAGAAGGTTCATCCAGGCCCAGATGCAGATGGGAGTGCTCTTGCCTCCCCCCCCCCCCTCTGGGGGGGAGCTCGACCCCTTTCTTTAAGCCTATAGCTCCTTCTCCGACCCGCTACCCGGGTTCGGAGCAGTTGGAGCCGAGCAGCTTCGGAGCCGGGGGTGGGTCGGCGCCAATAGTACTAGGTACTTCGGATCCGACTCTGCCCTCGAGTGCTTCAGATCCGACCTCTCGGAGCCTGGATCCGAGCTTCGGATCCGGGGGGATCAGTGCTCCTTCAGCGCCGTCCGTGTCGGAGCGCACTGTCCCCTCTGATCCGAGTGCTTCGGCGCTGGCTCCGATCCACTCTTCGGATCCTAGGGGGAGCCGATTATCGGATCCTTTGGTCGAGGTCAGCTCCCCCTCGGTTTTTGATGTAGTGGAGAGGGCCCTGTTGAGGGTTTCCGGACCCCCGGCACTTGCTTCGGCTCCGTCCCGCGCTCCATCTGCACTGGGCCAGGCTTCCACCATCCGGCCACTGGGACAGCCCGCTCCTTTGCCCCAAGTTGTTCCTTTGGAACATGACACCGCTTGCGAGGGATCTTCTGACAGCCCCCCGGAGGATGCCCCTCGCAAGCGTATGTGCAAAAGGAGGCACATAGACTCCCCCGAGTCTCTCACAGAAGACACGGATTTGGAGGAAGGGGAAGGCTCCCCAAGATCACCCCCCGAAGATGTCTCCTTTGGAGACATCATGGAAATGCTTCGGATAAGGGGGGGGTGGTCTGCCCCCAAGTCTTCCTCGGACGAGTCCGTGTTCTTGGAGGCATTTGAAGCGGGCCCGTCTACCTCTTGGGTGTCACCTCCTGCCGACCCCCTGGTGGACCTAATTACCACCAGGGCGTGGAAGGATCCGGACACCGTGGAGCCAATCCCCAAAAGGCCTGACAGTATACTTAGCCCCCCCGGCTGACCGTGCCCACTGGAGTAAAGGGCCTCCGGTAGATGCCATGTTGACGGCGGCAGCCACCAAGAGGGAACTTGCTCAGGAGAGCCCCTTAGTCCACCCCCGAGCAAGGAGTCTCGGATGATGGACCGCTTGGGGAAGCGGATGTTTAGTTCAGCGACCTTTTCAGTGAGGGCGCTGAACTACCTGGCACACGTTATTAGGATGCAGCGCGATCTCATCAAGGAATACGCTGCATCCCCCCCCAGAGTCCATGTCGGAGGAGGACAAATTGTTGCACTCCACCCGTATGGCCACTCTCAGGTCCGTGACTAATACCTCTATGCGGCTACTGTCCCATGCTACGGAGGGAGCCGCTAGAGCCGTGGGGACAGGCCTAGTTACTAGACGTCAGGCCTGGCTCTGTCATTGCGATTTCATGGAGCCCTTCAAGGCGTCATTTGCGAACGCTCCCTTCGATGGTTCTGCCCTTTTTGGCAAAACTGTTCGCGATACTTTGACCCAGAGCGAAAAGGACAGGAATCCGCTTCTCTGTGCCCCAGAGGCCCTATTCTAGGAACCAAAATGGCCAGAAGAAGATGTGGTTCCAGAAGTCGCAGCAGTCCCAACCCGCTCCGGACAACCAGTCCTTCCGTGGCAGAGGAGGACAGGGAGGACGCCGCCCCAGGGGCAGAGGGGCTCCCAGGAACTTCGGGTCCAGAGAACCCTTCTCTGAACAGCCCGCGCAGCAGCCCTGAAGGGTTGCCCGGCTGCTCCACTCTGGAGGCAGTCGGGGGACGTTTTTTGAAGCACCTAGCGGCATGGGAGTCCATAACATCAGACCGCTGGGTCCTCCGCATCATATCCAGAGGTTACCGCATCCCATTTCATCACCTTCCAAAATTAAAGTCCCTCCCCGACGTCCCACCCGGTCAGAGGGAGGCCGCTTTAGCAGAAATTGGCCATCTGCTAAAGAAAAGAGCCATCCAGCCCGTCCCCCCAGACCAGATCGGATCAGGGTTCTACTCCAGGTTCTTTTTAGTGCCAAAAAAGACGGGGGATCTACGACCAATACTAGACCTTTCACTCTTGAACCTGGCAGTTCCCAAAGAGAAGTTCCAAATGGTTACCTTACAATCTATTCTCCCCCTTCTGGGAGAAAATCACTGGATGTGCTCCATAGACCTCAAGGACGCGTACTACCATATTCTAATGGACAGGCGCTCCAGGAGGTTTCTCCACTTCTGGCTGGGAGCCAGTCACTACCAATTCCGGGTCCTTCCCTTTGGTCTCACCACAGCCCCCAGGGTGTTCACCAAGGTATTAGCAGTAGTAGCGGCCCACCTGAGGCTTCAGGGGGTGCAGGTCTTTCCTTACCTGGACGATTGGCTTCTCACCGCTCCAACAAGGCATCTACTGTTATTGGCTCGAGACTCCTTTCTCCATCTAGCTCCCCATCTGGGCATCACAGTAAATACAGAGAAGTCCAACCTAGCCCCTACGCAGTTCATAGATTTTATAGGTGCCAGGTTAGACACGAGATTGTTAAGAGCCTTCCTCACTGCGGACAGAATTCAGAATCTGCAACTCCAGGTGCGGGCCATTCTCAACTCCAGCTCAGTTCCGGCGGAGTTGGTCCTGAGGGCTCTAGGATCCATGGCAGCAGCGATAGCTCTTCTTCCTCTAGCCAGGTTCAATATGCGGGTCCTTCAATGGACACTCCTAGTTCAGTGGTCTTATCTTGCTCTTCCTATGCATCATCCCATTGCGATCAGCAAGGCTTGCAAGCGGTCCCTCCTGTGGTGGATCCACTCACCAGATCTCCACGGGGGCCGCCCCTTTTGTGCTTCTCGCCACGGTGACCACGGACGCCTCCCGCCTCGGGTGGGGGGGCATTTTGCAGGCCGGACGGTCCAAGGCACGTGGAACGATTCCGAGACCTTACTGCATATCAATGTTCTAGAGATGAGAGCAGTGCTCTTAGCGTTGCAAGCACTTCAGGCCTTTCTTCCCTTGGGAACTATTGCAATTCAGTCGGACAACATGTCTGTCGTCTGGTATATCAACAAACAGGGGGGAACCAGGTCTTACCCTCTTTGTCGAGAAGCCATGAGAGTGTGGGAATGGGCAATCTCCACCAACCGCTTTCTCATTGCAACGCATATTCCGGGTCGGTCCAACATCCTGGCGGACAAGCTCAGTCGCACCATTCTCTCCCCCTACAAGTGGTCTCTCACTGCTCAGGTAGCGAAACGCATCTTCGCACAGTGGGGAACTCCTTGTTGCGATCTTTTTGCGTCTCCCTCAAACACCAAGTGCGACGGTTTTTTCGCTCTAATCCCCCCTCCCGGAGATACCCCAAGAGACACTCTGGTGCATGCTTGGCCCCCCGGTCTTCTTTATGCTTACCCCCCTTTGCCTCTGATGCTCCAAGTTCTTCAGAAAGCCTCTCGGTTGGGGAGCAGAATGATTCTCATTGCCCCATTCTGGCCTCGACAGATTTGGTTCCCCTTCCTAAGGTCTCACTCGGTGAATCCTCCTTGGATTCTAGATCCCATTCCGGATCTGATATCTCACCCGTCCCATATATCAACCCCGAATCTGGACAACCTGAAGCTAACCGCTTGGCTGCTCCAGTTCCACTCCTGATCAGGACTCCCGGTATTTCGTCTCCAGTTAAGGCCATCCTGGTAGCGGCTCATAAACCATCTACCAGGAAAGTTTACCGCAGCAAGTGGAAACTGTTCTCCATTTGGGCAAAGCGGCAAGGTCTAGACCCCTTCACAGTTCCCCTTCCTTTGGTGCTTGACTTCTTAACCACTCTTTTTAATGATGGTGCCAGCAGTTCCACGGTCAAAGTGCAGCTTGCGGCAATTTCTCATTATCATATTGGTCAAGACTCCAGTCCACTGATGTCTGCCAAATTGTGTAAGATTTTCCTAAAAGGTACTTTTCTTCTCAGACCCCCTGTAAAGCAAGTGGTTCCTCCTTGGGACCTTTCTTTGGTCCTTCAAGCCTTGACCGCTCCCCCCTTCGAACCTGCGGTGACGGTAGATCTGAAATTTTTATCTTTCAAGACGGCCTTTTTAGTAGCCATTACCTCGGCCAAGAGAGTTTCAGAACTTCAAGCCTTATCAGTCAAGCCTCCTTACTTGGTCTTTCATCCGGACCGTGTATACCTCAGGACCAACCCGTCCTTTCTTCCTAAGGTAGCTTCTGAAGCAAATATTAATCAATCCATTAACCTCCCTGTTTTCTTTCCTAAATATCAAAACAAAGGTGAATACAAGCTACATTCCTTAGATGTTCACAGGCAACTTAGATTTTACCTGAACAGGACAGCTGGTCATAGGCAATCCGACCAGTTGTTTATTTCCTTTGCAAAATTCAATTTGGGCAAGCCAATTTCCAAGGTCTCTTTATCATGCTGGATTTCGCAGTGCATATTACTGGTTTATCAAGCTTCTGGAAGGCCCGCACCGGAGGGAGTACATGCCCATTCAACCCGGTCACTTTCTACTTCAGCGGCCTTTAAAGCTAGAATTCCTCTGGATGATATTTGTTCAGCAGCAACTTGGGCTTCATCTCATACCTTTATTTCCCACTACAAGTTGGATATTACATCTAGAGGTAGAGCATCCTTTGGCTCCGCGGTGCTCCGGGATATCCTTCCATGATGGCTGCCCAAGATTCAGGTAGCTGGGGACTCTGTCCCACAGGTTGCAGACAAATGAATCTCCTACTTCAGATTTAGAAGTTATGTACTCACAATAACGTTCCATCTGAGTAGGTGTATTCATTTGTCTGCAACCATCCCGCCCTCCTATCCCCCTGGCCTTATCAGTTTCCTGCATATTATGTGTTACCCTTTTTAGGGTATTTTCTTATTGATGGCAAACTCGATCTGAGGTCATGTAGGGAGAGCAGGGCATTGTGGGTGAGGGGAGGAGCTGAGAGCTCTGATCCATAGCTGGAAAACCATGCCGGTTCGGATCCGATATCGGATCCATAACCCACAGGTTGCAGACAAATGAATACACCTACTCAGATGGAACATTATGGTGAGTACATAACTTCTAATTCATGCTAAAGAATTGAAAAGTATGGCTGCTCGCTGTTAATGTGACTTGCTAAAGTGAGGCCATTCACAAACTGAACATGCTTAGAGATTGTATAGCAAACAGAAAAAAACCTTGAATCACCTCTGATGGCTGGTCCTTTGCGGTCAACCCTTCCACTGGTGACTGGGAATGAACCTGGTTCTGAGGAAGTCTATTTGACGAAAGCGCTTGACTGTTTGTTATTTTATACAATAAAGTGTGTGAATAGTGTTCAATGATCGTAGCACCCTTCTTGTCTGTTGAATTCACGTGAGTGTACGGGGACTAGTTATCGGCTTGGAAGTGGTTTTCTTGGTTGCTGGTTGTTTTGCTGCTTCCCCACCTATATATATACATATACACACATATAAATGTATATACATACATGTATATTGTGTATCTGTATATGTAAAACCACAAAACATTTATGGCCTAATATTTGTTTGCTGAATATAACATCATATATATTTTTTTTCATTTTGATTACAGGCTTATGTCTTGGCCATGATTTCATATGACTTTATCAGTGTGCCGGCTGTTATTTTTCAGATGCAGGCAAAAATAATTTTTTACCTTATGCAGATCATTTGTGATGACTGTCCAAAAAGATCCTTTGGATTTAATGTTATTTTGTTCACTGCTGCTGTTCTTGAGGTAGTGCTATAAACAAACGTGCTGAACAGCAATATTGGAAACTTTTTTAAATTATAAGCATGAATTTGAATGAAAACTTTAGGTCTGTACTTTTGCCAGTGAAGTTTTGCACTTTCATCGAGATCCCTAGACATTCTTTCAAAATACATCATGTTTTTGTAGTCCATGTTGTCATTCTTTTACACGGAATATTTCATGTTGGCAACACTAAATGAGACTGCATGCAGCAAAACAGCCCTGACATTCATTGACGCTTGTTTTTCTTGAGTGAATATGAGGCAGCAAAGAAATAAAGGTTTTAGTTTTTCTTTAAAATCATTAACATTGTATCAAGGATAAGAACAGCATGCATTTTAGTCTTTGTAGCAAGAATTGTAGTAAGGAAGGTTAAGGCTGTGGGCTGTTGTTCAGAATTGTCTTATAGTCCTGGATTCCATGCTTTTATATTATACTGTGCATTTCTGAGCAAGTAGTTTACCAAGAAGATTATCTGTTTTGAAGCAGTTGTGTTGGGGGGGGGGGTGGATCTGCCTGGTAAACAAGTGGATTAAAAATGTACAGTTTTTAAAACACTAACACAGGAAAAAGTGCTTAGGGCTTATTAGTATACATTCTCAGGAAGTGAGAGAAACCTAACTTGTATGACTGTGTAACTGTGTCAGATGTCTAACACTCGTTATAGATCAGTTGTTGAAGTATCAACTAGGAATGTAGATACAGAACTGCAGAAAAATAGTGATAAACTGGTATTCATTTGTAAGGTTCTCTGTAATATTCATTCTGTAGTTTGGTTTCTTAGACCATCACTTTGATAGAAATGCAAAAGTTGATGGTCAGCAAAACAGAATGTAACATTCTGGGTGCCAGTCTTTAAATGTACAAAAACACGACTATCCAAACAGAATTAGTAAAAGAAATAAATAACAAAACAACTCTGGGAACAATGGAAGAAAAAGCACAGACACTGTGTCTTTAAAATGTGACACACTAATGCGAAGCAGTGTGATGTGTGATCTCTTGTGTGCATTTCCTGGCTTTTGCATTTAAAGATAAAGATAGCACAGCTCAAGGATTTAGCCTTTCCCCAAGACAAAGTGATTATTGAAGTTGGTGTATGTGAGAAACACAGGTATGGGGATGCAGACACCATGTTGAGAAGAGGAGTGAATTAGTTTGCCACCCTGTAAAAACAATTTTCTTTATTGTTTTAGGGTGGTTGGGAATGCTTCTGGTTTGATCATTGCACTCTTGTGATCACAGTTACTAGTGCCAGTCACAGAAGGGCTGATCTTTGGTCACAAAGCCCAACATTCTAGTTGCTAGAGCTTTCAGGACCCTTTAAAGATGACAGCAAAAATAGGCAATTGCCTACTGAGTTTTCTTGTTGTCAAGTCTTTGTTTCTGTCACTGGATGGTGTTCCCTCTTGTTTACTCATAAGTATACACAGATGAACAGTTCACCTGTCAGATGTAGTAATTTGAAAAGAAGTCATTTGGGTTCTTCAGCTAAACAGAATGAGCTTTACCTGAGGAAAGGGTAGAGGATAGTAACTGAAGGGAGAGGGATGAGATGAGCTAAGACAATACATCATTCAGATTACTGAAAGGCACTGGAGTTTCAAGGATTGTTTAAACGTGTTTGAATTGATGGAGCATATTCTGGAGGGTACCAGCAGATTGCCAGGCAACTGTAGCTGTTAAACTGCCATGGAGTTGTGCATCTTTCATTTTCAGGAACATTTACAGGTAGTAAACTCCTGCTCTGGACAGAGACAGCCCAGCTGCACATAATATATTCATGGCATGGAACTGTCTGCTTAGTTCGTGCATTCCATATGTACTGGGGAAAATATTAGTGGTTGACAACAGCACAGAAAAGCAAGGGAACACTTCCATTTGGATATATTGCTTCAGTTTTTTGCAGAAGTTATGATAACTCCGTGTAATACTGCCATGCTTTGCAGTCTCACATTGCTCATGTGTAGACAAGGTTATTCACAGAAACTAATGCTTTGTCTACCATAATATTGGCATCGTTCCATTTTTTTTATTTTAATGTACATTACTGTTCATTTTTTGATCTTGGTGGTCAAGTTCTGTAATGTAGACAAAAAGTTTTAGGAAGCATCTTGGCTCATTCACGTTCTGAAAATAGTTTACCAAATCTCATTCGCAATGCTGTCAGAAGGTTGTTCTCTAGTAGTAATGTAAATCAGCAATATCTTAAGGCTACATTTAAAACTCCTTGGGCCAGATTCCTAATGAGTTTGTGTATAAATCTGCCCAGATTCCAAAAGACTTTGGTCTCGGGCGTTAACGCTGAAATGGCCAGATTGAAAACAATCTGCTGTCAGCCTGCTCCAATTGTAACTGATCACTTAACACTGAGAACAAGTCTTTTGAAACCGGGCCCATTATTTAATTGTTAAATTATTTTATTGTTCAGTCTTCCTTTTTGTACTTAGAAGCAAATACAGGTGAGATTATTGTATATGTTCCTTATTCTTTGTTAAGCTGTTTTAATGTATGAAAGTGAACAAAGCAACTTTCATAGTGAAAATTGCTTCTGTTTTGAACTGTAAGTGTATACATATGGGTGTGTGTGTGTGCGTGTATATTATATATGTACACACACACACACATATATATATATATATATATATATATAGATATATATATATATATATATATATATATATATACACACACACACACACACACACACACACACACACAGTGTGTGTGTGCATCTTTCTCTCTCTTTTTTTTTTTTTTTTTTTTTCCAAATACATTTGAATGAATTCCATAGTATTTATGCATAACATCTTAAATAACTATGAACACTAGTGACATTACTATGTACACTAGTGACATTAGCCTGACACTATAACAGATCTTAAAGTATACAGTTACTTTATAACTATGTCCAATCCATTATCGGTGTCTGATCAGTTATCGTAAATTGTCAGTCAACGATAATACTTTAACCCAAGGGTTGTTGATAAATGGCTTTGGATAAATTCTTAGTTTTTAATTTTAATTTCCAATAATGCTGTTGTCTTCAGTAGGCTGTATAAGCCTTCCAAAGTTGGTATTGTGTTTGTATTCTATCTTCATGTTATACACTTCCTTGAAATTGCAAGTATAGTCCATACTAGATACATGTTTGACCTATTCAAATGAGGACCGTCGTTCACATTTAATAATACAAGAGCTTTAGTTAAATAAAATGATTCATTAAAGCTTGTAGAAAGTTAATACATTCCAAAATGGCTTAATTTTAACACAATCAAAGAAAATGTGGTTCCAATTTGCATTGTGTGCTTGCTGACATCTGCAAGATCTTCCTTTTATGGAAGAACTAATTTTACTGATTCTATCTGGGGTTAAGAATACTCTGTGCAAGCATTTCCAATTAAAAACTTTCCAGTATTGTGTAAAGGGGGTCTATATTACACCATCGAACACATAAAAAGTGAACAATGATTAATCGACTCCATGTAAGCGAATGCTTACAACATCAAAACCTCTGAACAGCAATTGTTTTTTCCCCAAAGGAAAAAAAAAAAATCGCTGTTCCAAAAAAAAACAAAAACTTTAAAACATTACATAAAGTGGGGGGGGGGGGCTTTGCCCCCCCGACTTAAATGTACCAACTCCGAGATCGCACTACAGTGTTGAAAGTGGCAAAGTAACGGAAGCGGCCAAGCGAATTCTTTCCCAGGGAAAGAATTTGCTTAAAAGCCGCTTCGCTATTTTGCCTTTTCGTTCTTTTATGTTCGATCAAGATGCAGTCAACAGAATGTATCTGCGATCACACAATAGGAACCCGTGTAAAGGATGTATATTGTATTGATAATAAGATGTTTGTTTTAATATCTTCAGTTAACTGTATTGAGTGCCATTTGTTATATATTTCCAATATGAGGTTTTGGGTGTTGTTTTATAGTTTATCAATATTTTGTAAAATTTTGAAATACTGTTTCCCATGTCAAAGTCATTATGTATGATTTCATATATGTATTTCATAAATTTAGGTATTTCTTTAAATGAAGAATTGTTAATTATTCTACTTAAATCTTGCGAATATGACGGAATACTCTGAAAAGTTAGCCAGTCCTGTTGTGCAATTTTGTATGTTGTTTTTATTACTTGCATATCTAAAACTTTTAGTTCTTTGATACATTGGAGCCAACAAACAAATCATTTCTGTTCCCATGAGTTAATAATTTCTCGATATATTTTATGTGGAAAGTTTTTTGTGACTATTAATGGTGTTAAAAGATCAAACCAGATTTTTAACTCTATATTTGCATTAATCATCCTCTTCTTTCAGCTGTTCCCATTAGGGGTCACCACAGCGGATCATCTGTTTCCATTTCTTCCTGTCCTCTGCATCTTGCTCTGTCACACCAACCACTTGCATGTCCCCTCTCACCACATCCATAAACCTTATCTTAGGCCTTCCTCTTTTCCTGTTACCTGGTAGCTTCATCCTTAGCATCTTTTTTCCCAATATACTCAGCATCCCTCCTCAGCACATGTCCAAACCAACATAATCTTGCCTCTCTGGCTTTGTCTCCAAACCTTCCAACCTGTGCTGACCCTCTAATGTACATATTCCTAATCCTGTCCACCCTCGTCACACCCATTGCAAATCTTACCATCTTTAACTCTGCCACATGCAGCTCAAACTCCTGCCTTTTTGTCAATGCCACTGTCTCCAACCCATATAACATAGCTGGTCTCACTACCCTCTTGTAGACCTTCCCTTTCACTCTTACAGGTACTCATCTGTCACAAATCACTCCTGACACTCTTCTCCATCCACTCCATCCTACCTGTACTCTCTTCTTCACCTCTCTTCCACACTCACCGTTACTCTGAACTATTGACCCCAAGTATTTAAACTCATCCACCTTCACCACCTCTACTCCTTGCATCCTCACCATTCCTCTATCCTCCCTCTCATTCACGCACATATATTCTGTCTTAGTCCTGCTGACCTTCATTCCTCTTCTCTCTAGAGCATATCTCCATCTTTCCAGGGTCTCCTCCACCTGTTTCCTACTCTCACTACAGATCACAATGTCATCTGCAAACCTCATAGTCCATGGGGACACCTGTCTGATCTCATCTGTCAACCTGTCCATCACCATTGCAAATAAGAAAGGGCTCAGAACTGATCCTTGATGTAACCCCACCTCCACCTTAAACGCATCCGTCACTCCCACCACAGACCTCACCGTTGTCACACTACCCTCGTACATATCCTGTACCACTCTTACATACTTCTCTGACACTCCTGATTTCCTCATACAATACCACAACTCCTCTCTAGGCACCCTGTCATATGCTTTCTCTAAGTCTACAAAAACACAATGCAACTCCTTCTGACATTCTCTGTACTTCTCCATCAACACTCTCAGAGCAAACATCGCATCTGTAGTGCTCTTTCCCGGCATGAAACCATACTGCTGTTCACTAATCATCACATCCCTTCTTAAACTAGCTTCCACTACTCTTTCCCATAACTTCATGCTGTGACTGATCAATTTAATCCCTCTGTAGTTACTACATTAATAATTTTCTTAAATGAGTCAATGTATTAATTAATCATACGAGTTTTAGTGGGTTTAGTGATGTTATATTGCATACTAATACATATGTGCCATGGCAAATTGTTTTTCTGTTTGAAATTTTTTTTGTAAATCAAATTAATTTGTTGATGTTACAGTTAGTAATTCTTTCCAATTTGCAGAGTAATTTGGACTTATCCAATCATCAGTAAATAACATTACTTTAGAATTGTATTGTTCATAAACATCTATTCCTTTGATTTTTATATTGTCACGAATTGAATCTGCCAATATTTCAATAGCCAGAGCAAATATAATTGGTGACATGGGACATCCTTGTTTAGTGCCTTTTGTTATATGTATAGATTCAGAGGTAAAAGGACCTAACTTGACATACGCTAAATTATTTGTATATATATTCTTTAGGAGATGAACAACGGATGCAGTTAATTCATATAGCATTAGGATTTTGATTAAATAGTCCAAATTTAGGGAATCAAAGGCTTTCTCTATATCTAAGCCAATTATGAGTGTTTATTTTCTTTATTAACATAATCTATAAGAAATTATCCTTTTGATATTGTCGTGTGTGTCTATGATATATAAATTAGTTTGATCATTATTTATTGTTTTGGATACTGGTATTTTCATTCTGTTAGTTAATATTGTCATAAATATCTTATAGTCTTTATTTGATAATGATATAGGTCTATGAGGTACAGAGGTCTGGGGATTTGTTTTCCTTTAGGATTGGTGTGATTAAGGAATATCTCCAAGAGGGTGGTATTTAAGTTTGTGACTGAATTTCTAATAGAGTTTTTTGGAAGAGTGATAGTATCTTTGAAGGAAAAAGTTTATATATTTCCATAATTATACCATCTATACCTGGAGCCTTATTATTTTTACCTGCTTTTATTGTATTTGCAATTTCTTTGTAGGATATGGGTGCTTGCAGTTCTAGTTTTATTTCTCTGTTTTTTTTTTTTTTTTTTTTATATGTTAGAACATTTTTCATGTAGATTTAATTGATCGATATGTATATTTTGTTTTTGGAAATGTTCCATATATTGATTTCTATGAGCATCAAGAATGTCGCCTATATCCAAGACATGTTTCCCTTTCTTTTCATGGAAGATACTTTTAATGTTATTAGCTTTTGATTGTATTTTGGTTCTTGTGGATAAATTATGTAGATATTTGGGAGAAGTGGCCAAGGTATTAATTTTTAGTTTTTCTGAAGCAAAACTGGTTATATGTGTTAGAATTTCATTGTCTTTATTGTTTAATACTTCTACTTTCTTTTTCATCTCCAAATGATTTTAAGTTTTTTCAGCTTTTACTGACAAAAGTTTGGATTGTAGATCTAGTAATTCAGAATCCCATTCTTTTTTTGTTTTATACCAGGTTAGGGTTTTACCATATATGTAACCTTTTTAATGAGCCCCATATCATTATTTTATTTCTCTATGTGGTGTAATTAATATCTAAGAAGAACTGTTAATTCAGATAATAACCAGGGTTTGAACTCTTTAATTTTAGTTATATGTGCTGGAATTCTGGAGTTAAAGATTTAATGGTTTGTACCCATTTTGAAGTTTTGGTATCAATAAATTGTGGTCTGAAAAGGGGCAGGGAGTGATTGAGAAATTAATGATTTTAGAGTGTAAGTCATGAGCAGCAAATATTATCTATTCTACTTCCGGTACCAAATCTGTGATCTTGATGGGAAAACAACAAAGATTATCTTCTTTAAATTTGAAAGTATCTGCAAGATGAAATGATTCTCCCTGCTTGTTTAAAGCTTACGCTACAGCAGATATATGCAACGGTCTTTTATTTGTAGTTTCAGAAATATCAAATATACAGTTAAAATCTCATCCTAATATTACGTTGCCTTTATAATTATTGGAAATGCAGTCCAAGTGTTTTTAACAGTTCCTGTTCCAATGCCTTGGAACCAGTATAGATTGGCTAGGGTCCATATTCTGTTATTATATTTAACTATCACTAATGCCATAAAGGCCTTCTTTATCTTTATACTTATAAATGATTTCTGGATTAATCACATTTGTTTTCCATAAAATTGTTACCCCTTTTGTCTTATAAATGGATTGTGCCGTTATCATATATTCCTTAGGATTCCATTTCTAATTGTCATTTGTTTTAAAGTGAGTTTCTTGAAGGAAGACAATTTGTGCTTTTTTCAGTTTTAAATATTTCAGTAGATTTGATCTCTTGCTATGATTGTTTAAGCCATTGGTATTTAAAGATAATAAAGTTAAATCTATCTTCGGTTATTTAGACTATGCATTTTTTTGTTTTATTGTGACTATTAAACATTTTCCTCTGATAACTATAAAATATATGTTTGACCTTTTAAAGGAAATTATCAGTTTTATACTTTGAGTGTTTACCAATAAAGTAATCTTTTCTCAGGCATACATGAAAGATGGATGACAAGCAATTCAACCATAGAAAAGTAGGATGTATCATATATAAAACCTCAGTAAAAGATTATAGCACACAGTTATTTAACATATTCACCCTTTTTGATGGTCTTTCAAAATGTATTACTTAATATAAATAGATGGTAATAATATTTATATCTAATGTTTATAATACAATGTATTTTACTGGGTATATCAGAAGTTATATTTCATTGTTTGCCAGCATTTAAGTAATCACTTTGTTGCTAACTTACTTAAAGCATCAAGTTTGTTTTATATGAACATTGATGAAAGTTAGTGCATTTTAATTATCAGTGCACCCCCCCCCCCATTTCCTACACATAAGGATTTTCATATCTGTCATTTCTTATTATAAAATGAGTGAAATCATAGGTTAAAAACAACAAATTCACTTATTGTGATTAATGATTACAAGTTCCCTTTCCATATTTATAAATTGCCATTTTTATGGCATATACTGAAAGTTTTTAGATTTAAATGGCAACATTCTGTTTTGTATAATTAGCAAAGCTTAAACTGAGTGATTGCCAATTGTACTATGACGCCCCATTAATATTCTAAAATGTGCACGCTGATTGGTCAGCGTGCCTGTTGTAAATCAGACTTATACAAATGGAAAAAGGTCCGGTCGCCCGGACTTTTTCCATTAGTATGTCTTTTTTTTGTGTTAGACAGCAACAGAGAATGGAAGAACTCCGTTTCTGTAATCTCGCTATGTTAAACAGGTTTAACATTGCGAGATATCTTTTTGAAAAAAAAAAAAGCAATAGAGATCTTCCTTTCTCTGTTGCTGTTACCTTTTAAAAAGCAACGGAGATCTTCCTTTAACGGAGATCTTCCTTTATCCGTTGCTTCGACACACAGCTCTGATGCACTGAGTAAGCATACGCAGTACATCAGAACTGCCGCAGAATACCAGACAGCTGCGGGAGGGCAGCACGGAGGCATTATACAATGTCATTATTTAAAAACAAGTAAGTATTTTTTTCTTAAATAATGTCATTGTATAGTAGCAGTAACCCACGCCTGGGTGTGGGTAATGCTGGATTTACCCATGGTTGTCTTTGTTTGGCCACTCTAGCTTCACCTTCGTGACCAAACCACACCAACTGTGGGTAAATTCAGCATTACCCACACCCAGGCGTGGATTATTGCTTAATTTAATACTATTTGTTCAGAATGTGATTGTTATATTCTGTAACATTCCTAGTTCTGTAACATTCCTAGTTCAGGCTTCTATTGTTTCCCTTGAACAACTTTGTCAGTTTGATGTCATGTATAAAACATTTGTTATCTTGGTAACAGCTTAAGTATTATGTATTGTCACGATGGGTTACCCACAGTTCAAGTTAAAGCAATTGTATGACTTGTTATGCACATTTACTTATATGAGAAAATCATCATGCTTCCCCTTGATGTTCAATATAGTGTATGTCATTTATGACAAGTTAAGACAGTAGTGTTATTATACACAAGCCCATGTTCTTAAACTGAGTGTCTATTGTCAATTTAATACTATTTATTCAGAATATGATTGTTACAGTCTGTGACATTTGAAGTTCAGGCTTCTATTGTTTTTCTTGAACAACTTTGTCAGTTTGATGTCATGTATAAACATTAGTTATCTTGGTAACCACTTAAGTATTATGGTCTAGATGGGTTACAAAAACTACAATTCAAGTTAAAGGAATTACATGACTTGTTATGCAAATTTACTTGTATAAGTAAATTCATGCTTCCCCTTGATGTTCAATGTTGTGTATGTCATTTATGGCAAGTTAAGACAGTAGTGCTATTTTACACAAGCCGATGGTATTAAATCCTGTCTTTAATATCTAAATTCAGCAGACTGCTTCATCTTATATGACAATTATATATTATATGTCTAGATATGCAATAGGTATGTAATGAATGATTTTAGTAAGTTTTTTTTTTTTTTTTTTTTTGGCTGTTGCTTAGTTATTTGAGTGACCACAAGCTGTAATACTTATTATTGGCACCATCCAAGCATGTTTATACAGTCCATAGACTTTAAATTATGAGACCCTTCTAGTTTCTTATTTGTTATATTTCCATCCTTACATACACGTGTATCAGTACTTCAAGCATGGGCAACAATGCCCATCCAGTTTTGCCAGAATACCTTTCACTAGTTCATGTGGTGTGTTTCCAGGCTGTTCTTAAAATCCAAACCAATATTTGTCCTGTTCCATTTTATGTTCCATGGAGTGGCCACTCTGCCAGTGAACCACTCAACACACCTTCCATTCCCACAGATATTTCCATGAAGGAAATCTGATGACTCTCTAGCACTTCTGGCAACCCCAAACACCCCTAGAATCAGCTATCCCCCATTTGCCCAACACTTCTGAGCAAGCTCACCCCCCAGACCACTGCAAAGGGTTCTGCACAAGACCAAGTGCCCTTAGTCTTTCACAATAACTCAGCCTTCCACTCTTATGTAAGTCCTTAATGTGTTTGGACCAAAGTACATTTTAAATATAAAATTGCATTTATTACTTATTTATTTATTTTTTATCAAGAATCAACTTAATGAGCTAAACAAAGTGTTGGGAGACCATTAATACATGTACAAGTGGTTTAAAACAGCCCTTTTATTATATATATATATATATATATATATATATATATATATATATATATATATATATATTTTTTTTTTTTAAACCAAAAACATTGCCGGAAATCATCTCTGAAGCTCTTCAGAGCCGCTAAACATTATTGTCACTCTGTCTCTGTTACCATAGCAACCTGGGAGCATCTGTTTCTGTTAGTGTGTCTGTGTACTGCATACCAGACGCTTGTGATGCACCTGAAGCAAAGCTTCACTTCACTGCAACTTCAAGCCTAAATTCCCTCCCTTTCAGTGAGGCAGCAGTCAGGAAAAAAAACAGAGACCAAACAGATCATAAAAAAAGAAACCTCCCAATAAGCCGCCAAAACAAGAGATAACACATTCTTCCAGCCTTCCCACTTCACAGTTAGCAGATGTATAAACAAACTATCCTCTGCCAAAATATTCCAAATCACAGTTTTATCCAACCCCCTTCCCCTGGATCTAGGCTAAAACACCAAATGTCTCTTCCTAATACACAAGTCTCAGTAAACCTCAATCACAAGCTGCAGCCCACAGCTTCCCAGAGATAAAAGTGGCAACATACAACAGCTGCCAGGCACAGCTGCATCCACGCACACCATGTTAGGATTGATCAAACAGCAGTCGTAGCTGTGATACCTACTATAATTGATATTAACTATGTTTAGACAGAACAATGATGACATTTGTACTAAGAGCTTGCTACTATTATTCAACCAGGATATACATGACATTTCTAAATCATACTTTAACTGAAGAAGGCAACTGCGGCGGTGGTGCTGCGGTAGCATTGTTGCCTCATAGCAAGACGTTGTCCCGTTCGATTCTCAGCAAGAGCGTCTTCTGTGTGGAGGCATACGTGAATGGGGCGTGCCTTCGTTGAAGGTTGTGCATCAGGGCTGGTAATCTGGTACGTAAAAATCCACTACCAATCATTAGCGGACCGGAGTTCCGCTGTGGTGACCCCTAACCGGGAAAAGCCGAAAGACACAAACCAACTTTAACTGAAGAAGGCATTAGTCTCCATGACAGCATTTTTTTTCAAAACACCCTACTATTACTGCTATTATATGTGATGTTAATTTGTTACAAGTAAAACCAGCTGCAAAACACGAAGTCGGCTGCAAAACACAAACTCAGAACTTAGTATTGAAGAAGGGTTACGCCCGAAAGCTTTGCTTTTTATTAAAATGTTAATTTGTTACATGTGAGTCTGAACTGTGGTGAATAGTACCTTGCTGAATTAGTTAATTAAATTTATTATAAGTAAAAACAATGAAAAATGAACAAGATAAGTATTCATTGAGTTCAAATTGGGGAATAGAAAACTTCTATGTTTTATATTATATGTTGCTTTGTTTGGCTATGTAAAATGTAAATAGTAACCCATCTTGACCTACCTTTGTTTGTGAAGAATTATTGGACTCTGAACATTCTGAATGAATCATTACTGTTTCTCAGTTGTTTAAGAAACCTTCCTTTTTTAAAAAATAAAAACAGATTGCAAGTGATGTACCACATCATTTGATACTTTGAGAGATGTACTTGTAAGAGGTATTTTTTGGGACAGCTATCTTGGAATCAGTTTTTTGTTTCTTCTTTTTAGCGTCAGTCCAAGGATTTGTTTCTTTTATTCTTTTAAGAGTAGGGGCTATCAATTCCATTTCTTCTGGGATAGACACTGTGTTGTTGTTGTTTTTGATGAATATAGTACCTTCTTCTAAGTCATTAAAGGTTCTCATCTATTGGCAAAAAAAAAGTATTTTTGTCTTAGCAAGGCCAGCAGTGCTTTAATGTTTTGTCTCAACAGTTTTATTATTGGCCAGACTTTTTCCTTTGTTCTAGTATCCTGGAAGAATAATCATTGTGAAACCTTATTACACAATTGTATTTTAAGGGTGATTTTTCTCCAAGCAGATTTTAATATTAGTTCCTTGTCCAAAAATGAAAGAAATTTTATAACTGTGGATGTGGGTGGAGTATTTGAGTTGGCTGTTTGGAGAAAGTATGATGGGATGTTGTCCGCAGATACAGAGCATAGTTTTAGCTTGGTGAGTAGAGTTTTTCTGCAGGTAGTAGGAACAGATTTAAGGGATAAAGTGTTTGGAGAGTTAGCGGCTGAAGAAGGTTCAGGGCAATTAAGAGTATTGGAGGTTGGGGTTGGGGTTAAATTGGATATTGATCCTATAAAATAGGTGTTGAAGGTGTGATTTGTCAGGGCATGGGTTGGGTGAAGTAGGGTTGCCAGGATGTATTTGGTTAATTGCATTCCAGAATTTTTTTGGATCAAGAGTTGTTGGTGGCGGGTGGTAAAAATCTTTTTTGTCTCTTGATGAGTTTTTTGCCTGATTTTTTAGTTCTTTGTACATTTTGCAAGTTGGCAGAGTGTTTAGAGTTTATCCATGTTTTCCAAGCCCCGTCTCTGGCTTTCATAAAGGTGTGGGTAGTTTTGGATAGCCAAGAAGATATATTAGCTTTTATAGTTATTTTTCGGAGTGGGGCTATTGAGGTTATGATGTTCAGGAAAGTTGAGTTGAAACTGCTTTATGCAGGATCCAAATCTACATCTTGTAGAAAATGCATGATAACAGGAAACCATTTATTCAAGCAACTTTCTAGGCTTGTAGGAGCAGTATTTAAAAATTGTCCATATGTATGGACCTGTGTCCCACTATTATTTTTAGCTTTCTGCTGCCTTTTGCTCATTATTCCATTCCATGCCAGAAAGTCTAATGTAACAGTCTAGGGTGTAGGGGCAGCCAGGTCTCTAGAAACTCTAAGGGTCTGGATGTTCTGTGAAGCATTTTACGTCTGCCTTTTTTTAACCTCTCATCTATTCACAACAGCCTCTGTACCTATCAGTTAATGCCACTTCACCAAGTGTGGTAAAAATAATACTGTGAATAATAGTGGTCACACAATCACTCCGTAATCACAGGAAAGTATTCTGTCTGACTTTATACAAATATGTATTTTGTCCTACAAAGCCAAATTCATTGACTGCTTAAACTCAGCAAACAAGGGGGGCTACCCAGTAGTTATAACCACTTCTGTGTATACTTAAGATATTGAGTTGTAAATAAAAAAAACTATGGTCGTGTAACACATTTCAGCTAGGTTCCACATATATCGTAGTTGCATATTAAATTATTCCAAGTTACTTCACACAAATTATATAAATCCTACAATAATCCTGCATAAAATGATCATCAGGCATGGGCAGACATAACCTAGGAAGAAAGGTATTCTGAAATCCAGTAAAATACAAATTTGGACTACAGGAATACTGCATACTGTAAACAAAAGGTAGAAACTTGTTTTGCAGGGGAACAATTTATTCCTGCATCCCCTACAAGCCTCCTACATATAACTCTGATGTCACACAACTTCAGAGGAAAGAGAAATATTTGGTTCTAAATTTTTATCTGCTTTCATAGTATGTGTAACTTTAGAGGCAGAATAAGATGGGGAATGAGAGTGCAGCCTGCCTCATGGTGGATGCAGGGGAGCTTGTCCTGCTGCTTAAACTGCATGTTGTTTGCCATATTGAAGTTGACAGGTGGAAGACTAGGGTAGAGTTTTACAGTATTTGGTTACTTGGTTTGGTTCCTGTCTGGGGTTTCTTATGTGCAGAGGTTTTGCTCTTCATTTGTGTAGGTCCTGTGAGCATCGAGTTTTGCTCTTCATTTGTGCGGGTCCTGTGAGCATCAAGTTTCATTTAGGACCACCTTGCTGCCTTGTGTAGTTTGTTGCTGGAAATGGCACTGGGTGTAGATAATCTTGGATAATGAGGTACCAGAAGCGGGTGTAGATAACCTTGGATAAGCAGGTACCAGAAGCGGGTATAGATAACCTTGGATAAGCAGGTACCAGAAGCGGGTATAGATAACCTTGGATAAGCAGGTACCAGAAGCAGGTATAGATAACCTTGGATAAGCAGGTACCAGAAGCGGGTGTAGATAACCTTGGATAAGCAGGTACCAGAAGCGGGTGTAGATAACCTTGGATAAGCAGGTACCAGAAGCGGGTGTAGATAACCTTGGATAAGCAGGTACCAGAAGCGGGTGTAGATAACCTTGGATAAGCAGGTACCAGAAGCGGGTGTAGATAACCTTGGATAAGCAGGTACCAGAAGCGGGTGAGCACAATTAACTTTCTTCATCGTGCTGCTTTCTGTTCAGGATTGTGTGTTCTACCTTACTGACCTGTCTTTAAAAGCAGGAGTATTTTGAAGAAAGTTGTATGCCAAACAAGCGTCATATTTGCCATACCGTGTTATCTTTGTTAAATGTTATTCACTTTTCTCAAAAAGTGAAATTTTTGTTTCAATTAGCATCCATAATACAGCCACGCTGCTTATTTTTATAGTGATATTTACAGAACAAATGCATCGGTTTCAGTTTGTACTTTGAACATTGTGAACACTGCCACTGTGACTACTTAGAGTTTGGAGAACCATGTGATGTTAAGTGCAAAAGCGCACTTGACATCATGACAGAGCTGATGTGTGTGTGTTTGTGTATTGTGTGTATGCATGTATGTGTGTGTGTGTGTATTAATACACAAATTAGTCATTTACTCTCACCTGGACATACCTGTGACTACATCTTTATGCTACCGAGCATTTCAGAGAATCACTCAGCTGTGTTTGTAAATTAACCTGGCCAAAAGACTGTAGTCATTTAGGCAAGTGAGTGGGAGAGTCTATTTTGCAGGTAAGTAGAGCAAAGTTAAACAATGCCATATTGATGATGGGGTAGTGTGTGTCTGTGTGTGTGTCTGGGTTGTCACAGTTAGGGTGTTGAGTAGTAAGGCACTGAGAGTGAGGCGGCGTGTGCTCGTGTGTGTATGTTTGGGCTGTCACATTTAGAGTGCTGAGTAAAGCATTGCGAGTGGGTGTGTGTGTGTTTGTGTGTAGATTAATTAGTGTGTCTGGAAGTCTGATAAAGAGAGTCTATGTGGGGGATGAGTGTGTGTATGTATATATAAGTGGGTGGAGGGGTATCTGTGCAAACACAATTCATGGGCCACTAGAAGTAAATTATTGCCAGAAAGTGCTTGTTAGCATGGACGATAAAAATAGGTATTCAGAGACATGCAAATGAGCAGATAATGAGGTCTTCCTTGTTCATAGATTAGTACTAAGCTAACTGCTCTTGCGAGCCATTTTAAGCCTAGCCAATCATCCCTTGTGAGATTCAAACCCTGCACCTTGTGTTTGTAAGGCAAACACCTTAACCATTAGGCCACCCTCCCATTTTTTGTATCTAAATTACTTTTTCTCTGTGATTGTGTACACTTGACCTACCTGCAGTAGGCAGTTTACGTTGCCACAGCAGACTTTTCTGAATTCTAGCCAGTGAGTTTCATGCCGAGAGGCAAAGGCGTGTGTAGCAAACTACAGTGTGAAAAATATATCTTATCCCAGAAACCAGGCCATCATATATTTAAATGCATCTATTTATTTCCTGTATTTTTTTTTTCATTTTTCTTTTTTCTTTTGTGAGGAAAAACCATATCTGATGAAGTCAGAGAGAAAAAGTGCTCATTACTTAGAGTAGACCAGACATCTTAAAGCTGAAAGAAGGATTGTTTTATGTTTTTATTGCTTGAGTTTGAGAATGTGCACATTCTGCACTGCCTAGCTGTCTGCCTGCAAAATAACTACAGCAATACAATGGTGGATTACTTTGAAACAAAGAGGCTTTTTCTTTGGTTTTACTTGATTTTTAAGTTATAGTAGTAAGTAACATTTTGTATAGTGGACTTGTTAAGCAAAAAGTAGTTAGTTAAAAAAACAAAAAACAAAAAAAAAACGGCCATCATTTTCTAAAAGCATTGTTACTGTGCATGGTGTGTATTATAAGTAAGTAATGAAACTTTCAGAGATAGGAGGCCTATCTGTAGTATTAGGCTTCTGAATGCCCTTGAGTGCTTTTTATTTCCAGTGATGCCGACTCCATTAGCCATTATGTATGTATGTATGTATATAGATAAATAAATATATGTATGTGTGTGTATTTATATTAGTGTGTGTGTGTGTGTGTGTGTGTGTGTGTATATAGATAAATAAATATATGTATGTGTGTGTATTTATATTAGTGTGTGTGTGTGTGTGTGTATATATATATATATATATATATATATATATATATATATATATATATATATATATATATAATCATAGGAAGTTACTATGCTATTGGCCATGAGGCCCTTAAAAGCCTAGACAAGAGTTTAGCCCATGTTTAGACAAGTAACCACCAAAAAGCCCCTGTCCAGCAGGGACACAGGTGGAATCCCAGAGGTGTATTTTCTGTTTCCCATCCAGTTATCCAGGTTGTGCTCGAAAAGGGATAATGGGTTACTCTGCGTGATGTGTAGAGGGAGTCTATTCCACAGATGGGAGACTCTGGGACACAAATCTGTCCTGCCAACAAGTCCTGTTGATTTCCTAGACCAGGTTCAGGTTGCGTGTGCAGGTTACTTGAGTGGAGCTTGAGTTGCTGATATGCAGCAGTCCCATCAAGGTGGGGTCGGAGATTGCTTTGTATGACAGACAGCGGTTACCTTTGAGGAGACTGTGTGAAACTGTGTAGAGGGACAGGGCTTTTAGCCTATCTTTGTAGGGTAGATGTTTGAGGCCCTTGATTCTTCTGGTGAGGAACCTCTCCACAAAGGAGGAGCCACCACTGATCCCAGGAACTATCGACCTATTAGCCTGACAAGCCTGGTCTGCAAGGCCATGGAACGTATCATCATGGAACTCCTAAAGATATTGGTAACCTCCAAACTCTGGATCCCACCCAATTCGGGTTTGTGAAAGGCAGATCATGCCTCCTGAACCTGATCGACTTCTTTGAGGCAGTCACCAAAGCTGTGGATGAGAGTAAGGTGGTTCACACAGCCTATCTTGTCCTCGCCAAGGCTTTCGACACCATCCCTCATTCTGGAATTATAGCTAAACTCACTAGACTAGGTATAAATCCCTACGTCACAAGATGGGTTGCCAACTGGCTCACTGACAGAACCCACACTGTAAAAGTTGCAGACTCCAAATCTGACCTCAGAGCAGTGACAAGTGGAGTACCACAGGGTTCCGTTCTGGGACCTCTCCTGTTTGGTATATACTTCTCTGAAGTACAGGCTAACACAGAAGGCCTCCGGCTAATGAAGTTTGCAGATGACTGCAAACTAGGAGCCGTAGTCAAGTCCCCAAATGATGTGGACATCCTACAGAAGGGCCTCACTGAGACAGATGTCTGGTGTCAGAGCCATGGCCTCAAGCTCTATGCCAAACTGCAATGTCATCCCCTTTGGTAAAAAACTCTGTACCCATGAACTACCACATAGCCAGCAATCTACTTTAATACCAAATGCGTGATAAGAGACCTTGGGACCCAGGTGGACAGTAGTCTCTCCTTTGATAGTCATATCGCCACAGTAGTCAGGAAGTCCTTCTACATGGCACACCATCATAAAAGGGTTCTCATCCAGGAAAAAGAGATCATTGCTCTCCTCTACTCAACACTCAATAGACCCATTATAGAGTACAACGCCCCTTTTGGAATGTACCTCGCAAGGCATCTACAACAACTGGAAAGGCCTCAGAAATACCTCACAAAGAGGATTACCGGCCTCAAACAGGTGCCCTACGCAGACTGTCTCAAAAAACTCCAGCCTTACTCTGTCGCATATCGCCTACTCAGAGGTGATCTCTGCCTAACATACAAAGCTATGTCAAACACAGAGCTGTTGGACATGCTCCACTGAAAGAAATCCCAACCCCTCCGAGCTACATGCTCTAGGGACCTAAAACTTGTCACCACAATAAACAGAACATGCTGGAGGGATAGATTCCTGTCCCAGAGGCTTCCCATACTCTGGAACAAACCACCTATCTATATCAAACAGAGCTCCTCATTAGCCCTCTTCAAGAAAAATCTTGATGATTGGATAAGAGATAGGAAATTCACCCCGGGGATCACTTCTGTGGCTCTGTTCGACAGGGGCACAGGAAAATAATTTTCCTGTGGCTCTGCTCGACAGGGGCACAGGAAAATAATTTTCTTGGGTGGTTAAAGCCAGGGTACCTTTTTGGCTAGGCTTATATAGGCCCTAGGGCCAATAGCCTAGTAACAGCCTATGAAGAGGGTCAGGGACATACTTTGATGTGTATGGGGAGTCTATTCCAGAGATGGGGCAGCCTCTGGGACACAAACCTAGCTGTGTCTCTAGCAGGTTTTGCTAATGTCACACATTAGATTTAAGCCCTTTGATCGGGTAATGCACGAGGAGTTAGACCTAAGGATATGGAGCATCTCTAGTAGAGTAAGATCTGTGATTGCCTTGTAGGCGAGACACAGATCACCTCTGAACATTCTGTAATATACTGAGTAGAGTAGCATAGGACAGGTGTTGGAGGCCATGGATTTTCTTTGTGAGGTATTTCTGTGGCCTTTCCAGTTGGTGCAGGTGTTTGGAGAGGTACATACCAAACTGGGTGTTGTACTTGATTATTGGCCTAATGAAAGAGGAGTACAGAGAGGTAATAACCTTCTTTTTTCTAGATGGTTCCTCTCATAAGTAAAGGGATTGCAAGTAAAAGGCTTTTCTGACCACTGTCTCTACATGATTGTCAAATGTGAGAGTGTTGTCAACCTGTGTACCCAGGTCTCTCACCAGAGGTTGTGTGCTTAGGTGGTTGTCATTGATGTGTTTATCAGTAGGGGCCGTATTTTTGCCGAGTGGTGTGATAATACAAGCACTTGTGAATTGTTATACAAGGTAAAGGTCCATTTTAGAGTCGCTCAAGGGGTGCGGAACTGTTTTCCTCTTTCGGCAGTAATTGTAAAACCTCCTGTGGTACATATTGAAAAGAGTAGGGGAAGTTCCTCAGTGCCCTGACCAAATTTTCCCTACCACCTGTGGTCTCTCCTGAAAAGAGGCCAGTAACCTAGTGGGACTTACCAGGTCAAGAAAGAATAAATTAATTGTGTGTGTTTTGTGTGTTTTGTGTGTTTTGTGTGTGTGTGTGTGTGTGTGTGAAGGATCCAGAGGTGTACACCTAGACATTACAGTGCCATCCAGGATTAGTTTACTGTTTTTTAATGGGCTTCACCTCCTCCATGACTTGGAACTGGATTAAAAGGATAATCAGAAAATGAACTTATTTCTGCTTGAAAAATAAATGTATATGCACAGAACTCTGTTGTGTATGTGCTCAGAACTGTCCTTCACTCTGCTGAAGCTGTTGTCTAGACCAAGTGTTTTCCATGTACACACTTTATATTTGGGGAGAATAGGGGTACCGTTTCCAGGACTTGTTCTCTGCCTTGTGTGTAGTATGTGGTTCCTCTCTGAACTTGAGTAACATGAACCAAGTTCCAGGAAATAAATCCTTCCAACAGGCATTGTGCATTTCTGTTTATTGTGGAAAAGTCACAGCACTGCTAAGGTGGCACTAACGTCATTGCTGAGTCACGTGGCACCTGCATCTCATTAATACACTCGTTTTCCTAAACAGTTTTTTTTTTTATGGAAAGCTGAGTGGGGAGGTGGGGGCAGAGTTTAGGGTGT
Organism: Protopterus annectens; assembly: GCF_019279795.1. Classification (NCBI taxonomy): domain Eukaryota; kingdom Metazoa; phylum Chordata; order Ceratodontiformes; family Protopteridae; genus Protopterus; species Protopterus annectens. The sequence continues at coordinate 45,764,768 of NC_056745.1, forward strand.
AGAGGATGTGCACTTTTGTAGGAGGGCAGTAATTAAGTTAACCTTTTATATTAGAAGGAATTAACAGAGATTCTTTGGTGAGTGATTAAAGTTCCAGTTATCCTTTTGTTTTGGCAATGCGCAAGGCATTTCTGATAGTGTGCCTGATACTGCTCTGCTGCTCACATCTCGAAACTTAACTAAGATTAAGGATTTATCGTGCATGGTTATCATGTATCCTCTAATGTATAATGGAAATGCACATCTGTTTTAAAATCAAGATATAATGTTGCTTGGACACAGAGGTAGAGTTGTGAGCCACATTTTCTACATATGATGACTTGACTTTTCTTAGCATAAGTTTAATGGATTTCTTGGATTTAACATTTGCTTTACATGCAGAGTTCACGTGATGAAACCAGATAAGCATTGCATTCTCTAGTGGCAAAATTACCTGTGTTAGCTGTTGTCATAAAACAATGGACTGCATTTGAATTGCTTTCTTTCAGGTAACACCTATTATTAACAATAATGCCACACCCCAACATTTTTTTTTCAAGTTGCCCTTTCTTTTTTTACACCCTCAGGATATGCAAGGTAAAAGAAGTTATGTTAATAGAAGTTCTATAGAAATCTTGGACAGAGTGATATTTAAGCAGATGTTTTACACCTTTAAATTGAAAGTGGATGACTGTAGTTCTGTATTTTCCTCAGAATAGTTTGTGCCAGACTGTTCACAGAGTCTCTGGGACTTCTGCTAACCATTATGTAAAATCTACTTCTGCACTTTAGTCACAACGTTTACATCACTTGTATGTTTCAGTGGCTTACCCATTCCATATATGCCTGTTTTGCTTTGGAAAATTTTACTGATCTTTTCCCATCCTTTGGTTCCTTTTATGTGTACTCTTAGCATCGTCATCAGACTTAAGTTTTTAGTTGATCTGCAAACAATCAGGGGCTTTGATCTCCAGTTTCCTACACAGTAAAAATCAAAAAGGGGTTACTTAAACTGTAATTGACCTGTGTTCCATCGCCAGCTTAATACTTTGGTCTTTGTTCATTGAGTTGGAGGCAAGGCCTGGACATTACTGGTATGATGAGCCAAGCCATTTACATCGTATTTTATATTTGCTTGGAATGTTACATGCAAGGGGAATAATAACTTGTGGATCATCCTGCTTCGTTTGTGCCCCCTTGTTGTTTTTTTTCATACCATTTGTGGTCCAGAAGGGAAAGAAAACTGCAAGATTTATATGGCTATGGGGAACCAGCACATCTGTCTGGATGAGTACATGGAAACTTTGTTGGCATACATATCTGTGTGTAGGTAATGCCTTCTATAGTTATGTAAAAAATCTCCACAGCAATACTTGGATTTGCTCTGAGCTACTGCACAATGGTACCTGCTATACTGAGCGAACGGATATTGCCAGTATATTGGCCAACAGATTCATTGCCAACTTTACCCCCCCCACAAAGGACCAATCACAATACCAGTAGATTGCTAGGAAACCAGTATTACAGCTGCATAGGTTAAAACAGCACTGTCCAAGGTCTAGAATAAAGCTTATGTGGGACCTGACAATATCCCTGGCTGTATTCTACATGAACTACAGAGTGAACTGGCACCCCACCTGTGTGCCCTGTTCAATCACAGCCTCACCTTAGGCTTTGTCCCTACCAAATGGCACACTGCTACAGTCATCCCTCTTCACAAAGGAGGAGCGACTACAGACTCTAGGAACTATCGCCTCATTAGCCTGACGAGCCTGATATGCAAAGCAATGGAACGCATTATCATGGACCTAATAAACAAGGATATAGGGAATCACCAAACTCTGGATCCCACACAGTTTGGTTGTGTAAAGGGTAGATCATGCCTGCTCAACTTGGTCGACTTCTTTGAGTGAGTCACCAGAGCTGTGGATGAAGGCAGGTGGTTCATACAGCCTACCTTGATCTGGCCAAGGCTTGTGATACCATTCCCCACTCAGGCATCATAGAAAAACTCACTAAGCTAGGCATCAACCCCTATATCACTAGGTGGGTTGCAAACTGGCTCACAGAACCCACAGTGTGAAAGCAGCTGACTCCAAGTCAGACTGCTGACTAGTCACGAGTGGAGTCCCACAGGGTTCGGTCCTGGGTCCTCTCCTGTTTGGTATCTACTTCTCTGAAGTCCAGGCCAACACGAAGGGACTCTGGCTGACAAAGTTCGCAGATGATTGCAAGTTGGGAGCTATTATTAACTCCCCAAGTGATGTTGACATCCTACAGAATGGCCTCACTGAGACCAACGGCTTGTGTCAGAACCATGGCCTTAAGCTCAATGTCAAAAAATGTGTTGCCGTACCCTTTGGGAAAAACCCGGTTCCTATGAATTACCACATTGATGGTAGTCCACTGAACATGGAAGGCATTTATAAGAGATCTGGGAACAGAGGTTGACAGCAACCTCTCTTTTGATCACCACATTGCCACTGTGGTCAGAAAGTCCTTCTGTGTGGCACATCTCATTTCTAAGAGCTTTGCATCCAGGAAGAAAGAGGTCATTGTCTCCCTCAACTCTTCCCTCATTAGGCCAGTCATAGAGTACAATATCCCATTTGGCATGTACCTCACTAGACACCTGCAACAACTGGAGAGGCCACAAAAGTACCTCACAAAGGGGATCCTAGGCCTTAAACACTTGTCCTATATGGACAGACTCAAAAAAAACTCCACCTGTTCTCTGTCTCATATCGCCTACTTAGAGGCGATCTCTGCTTGACTTACAAAGCCATGTCTGACCCACCTCTGTTAGAAATGCTACATCTAAAGAAATCCCAATCCCTCCGCACCACATGCTCCAGAGACCTCAACCTCATTACCACAATTAACAGAACATACTGGAGGGGCAGGTTCATAACCCAGAGACTGCCCATGCTATAGAATAGACTTCCCATACATGTCAAGCAGAGCACCTCACTCTTTAAGAGAAATCTTGATGAGTGGATGGAAAATAGAAAATTCACCCCAGGTATCACTCCATTGGCTTTACTCAACAGAGGCACTGGGAACTAAGGTCGGGTGGCACGATGCCAGGGTAATCCTGTAGGCTAGGGTTGTAAAGGCTTCAGGACCATTAGCCTAGTACACACCTATGAACCTATAATAAGCATGTGATGGCAGAAACTGAAAATTCACCCCGGGGATTACACCAGTGGCCTATACTCAACAGAGGCACTGGGAACTAAGGTCAGGTGGCACTATGCCAGGGTAATTCTGTGGTTAGGCTTGTAAAGGCCCCAAGGCCATTAGCCTAGTACATACCAATGAACAGTCAACAAGACCATCATCATAAGGACCAACCAAAAATCCTGGATCACAAATGAAGTACATGAGCCCCTAAGAGCACTCAGTGCTGCCTTTAAGACAGGAGACATGGATGCCTGTAGGGAGACCAGAAAGAGCCTAAATAGGGGAGTAAACAAGGAAAAGCCTGACTATGGACAGAAAATCCAGAATCACTTGTCAGACCTAAGACTCCATATATCTGTGGCAGGGAATACAGTCGTTAACAGACTACAAACTTGTATCGTGAAGGTGTGATGACAACACTTAATTTCCAAATGAGCTCAACACCTACTTCAGCAGGTTTGATGAAGGGAGTAGCACAAAATCCATAAAACGCACCACCAGGCAAAATTAAGTAGTACTCTGCCTCAACTCAGCTGATGTTCAGAGAACTCTAAGCTGGGTGAACCAACGAAAAGCAGCTGGACCAGACAACATTCTGGAGTATGTAATACATTCTTAACTCAGCTGTGGACTACCTACTATTTTATTATTTTGTACTACGTATTTTAAAGTTCGATTTTTTTTTTTTTTTTAGTGAATTAGGTGTATAACATATTTCAAGGCGTGAACTCCACACTGCAAAGTTTCTGTTTGGTTTGTTTCTAAATGACAATAAAGTTTACTTTGACTTTGAAGATTTGTTGGCTAACTGTAGAGCATTTGGTTTATTTTGCTGTTCTAGTTAAATGTCTGTCAGTCTCTTTCTAAATAGTGATTTATATCTTAGAATTTATGGTGAGAGCTGGTGTAATTATCCTTTCTGTTTAGTTATACAAAGCTTAAAAAAGGTGAGGGAGGTAAGAGATGTTGGAGGGTAGAAAAGCGAGTGAAGTCCAAGTGCAGGAAATATTTGGAAAGTAGAATTAGTACAGTTGTAGAATAACTAGAAAAGATGGGTAGTTTTTTCTTACCATTTTTGCTTCTATTAGACTTGTTTGGATAGGTGTTTTTTTTTTTTTGTGTCACATCTACAAACTTTTAAGGAGTGAGTAGATGCTGTTTTGGTAGGAATGGATCCACAATTTTTTGGGGCGAGGACTGAGAGCGTATTTGGTTTAGATGAGATTGTGTATGGCACCTATAGGAGTAGATGGTGAGAGTGATCTTAAACTATGACGAGAGGTTTGTCTTTTATAGTATGTGCTTGGAAAAAATGGCAATCAGAGTTTAAAAATCATTGACCTTAGGCAGAATATCGTCCTTTTTGGGGTAGGTGGTTAGCTACTTTGCTTTTTGTAGTGTACTGCAAAGATGTTCACTCTTTGGGGAGAGTAATGAACCTACATATGGTATTGTTGTCAGAGATTTTTATAGGAGATGGATACAGCTGTAGAGATACCATAGTAGAGTTGGGGAAGTAAGATTGTCTTACCCATTGTGGCTCCGACTGTGAGGGGACAGAAACTGCAATATTTTCCTAGCCCAGAATAGTAATTTGATAGATTTTGACTTGGATATGGTATTAGAAAATATGTGCTGGATCCAACCAGATACCCAGAGAGGTGTATGCCAAATAGCACGTTTATTTGTTTATTTGCAAGGGTGATTATCCATCTCTGTAGATTACCATATCATGATCCGTGAAAAGGATGGATGGTATGATATAGAGGTTGAGTGGTAGTTTACTAATAAAGAAGAACAGAATAGGTGATTGCCCTGATTCTTGGAGGCCATTGTTGGTGACAGGAGCTGTGGGGTAAGTTATGGCTCCTTGCTTTACTTGGGAGACATTTGTTTGTGAGGAAGTCTTTTTGAACCAATCCTTAGCTTGAAGTTTATGCCAGTTTCCATTACAGGTGGTGGTTGACTGTGTTGAAGACATTGGCCAGGTCTATGACTATGGCTTCTCACAGAAGACCTTTGTCTGACTGTCTGAAGGATGTCATCTTTTAGGGTGTACAGAGCAGTTATACTCTTGTTTGAACAGAAACTTGGCATTGTGAGAGGAGTCTGTATTGCTTCTGTGTCAATTGGTTGTGGCTTCATTTCTTGAGTGTTTTTTCTAAAGTAGGAGTGATGGAAATGAATATGCAGTCACTGTCTGAAGGTTAGCTGGATGCTTTTAGGGATTTGTGTGACTTGTCATGCCTGTACAAAGGAAAACTATTATGGGCGACATACAAGTTGTAGGCTTGTTTGAGGGGTTATTGTAGGATGTGTTCCTGTTTTATACGTGGATGAATGAAGGGGGTAACCCATCTATTCAGGAGGGTTATGCTTGAGGATTTTGAACAGTTCCTTTAGTATGTCTTTATTGGAAATGGATTTAAAGTAGAATTGAGGGTAATCTATTTGGGATTGACTAAATATTTTTACTGCACAGTGAGTATATGTTCTGGTGGTGGTGGAGGGCAGTGAGATGAATTCCAGCAGGAAATCCAGGGGTGCAGTACACTCTGAAGTGGTTTGTTTGGCTTGTTTCTGAAGGCGGTCTTTTTGGAGCAAGAGGCCAGTAATGTTTTTTTACTAGTAAGTTTTTTTTTTTTTTAACAATGGTTTTATTTGGAGTTTAGGACTAATGTTAGTGAGTTTGTCTTGAGCCTTCTGGTGGCCTTCTTAGCAAGGTTCCTTAGAGTTATAAATTGCTGGCTGGTTTCTGTTGAGGGTGTTTGTTTCCAAGCTACTCGTGCCTTGTCCTTGAGTTTATAGAGACATTTCAGTTCTTTTATGAGCCATGTGTTGAGTTTTAAAGCACTAGGTCAGTTTAAGGAGGTACTTGTCCTATAGTTTTATTAGCATGTTAGTAGGAGACATCCCTTTGAAAGAGTGGTCAAGAGTTACAGAAGAGAGAGTAGTGAGTTCACGCTGTTGTTTACTTACACTTGCTTGTATTTTGGGGTGGAAGGTTATTAGGGAGGGGAACGTTTGTTGATTAGAGCTACAATGGAGAAAGTAATGAGACTGGGGGCACTAAATGATATGTTCTGCCACAATGTTGGTTTCATTGACAATGACCAAATCAAACCAGGAATAGTTGTGTTTTAAAATGTTAGGCCTGGTGTATTCACTTACTGACTGTGTGAAACTGACTTTAAGTTGTCTTCTGTGTCAGAATTTGTGTTATTTAGAAGGTTGATGTCTTGGAGTGTGGAGGATTTCTTACTATTAGCAGGAGGGAGGAAGGTAGGCAACTGCTAGAGTTTAAAGGGGTGTGTTTGCAGAGGTTGAAAGTAATGGCCAAACAGTTATGGAAATGATCACTAGTTGTGGAGTTTTGCTTTTGAGACATTACAGTAAGGTTGTTGCTTATGATGTGGAGGGTGCCCCCCACTCATTTGCCTGGATTATTAAAGTAGCTGCAGTTTGGAAAGTGGAAAAATGTAAGGCTTGGAGTGTCAGATTTAATACATGACTCGGTAATATGAATAATATCTGGCTTATTGGTTGAAGTTGTCAGATTTAATACATGACTCTGTAATATGAATAATATCTGTTTCTTTGTGGGTGGAAGTGAATGCATGTATCTGTTTCTTCGTCATCATCAGCCTCCTTTTTTGTCCATTTTCTGCATGGGGGTCAGGGTGGAAGTGAATGCATGTATCTGTTTCTTCGTCATCATCAGCCTCCTTTTTTCTCCTTTTTCTGCATGGGGGTCAGGGTGTGTGTCATTTGTTGCCATCTTTTTATTCAGTGCACTGTCCTGACTTCTTTGACACTTGTGCCTGACTGTTGCAGGCCTTCTCTCACATAGTTCATCCTAGTCTTTGCTGGACGTCCTTGTTCCCTCTTGCCTTCTTCCTGTCTGTCCCAAAACTTCTTCACCAGGTTGTCTTCTGTTTTTCTACTCATGCCTGAACCACCATAATCTGTTCTCTTTGACCTTTTCCTGCAACTGAAGCTACTTTGGCTTCTGCTCTTATGTCCTCATTTCTTCATCTGTCCCACCGTGAGCACCCTACCACCCATCTCAGGCACTTCATCTCCATCACCTCTAGCTTCCTTGACTTCTCTGCCTTTACAGCCCAGGTTTCCATACCATACAGTAGTACTGGTTGCACTACTGTTTTGTACATCTTACTTTTCAGCTTCTTCTGTCATATGCTCCACCTGACGCTGTGTGCCAGTTGACTGCAGCTCCCCTGATTCTAGTTTTGACCTCCTTATTCAGATTTCTCTTCTCCTCAGCCACCCCTCCCAGATACATAAAGCTGTTAACCTGTTCCACTGTCTTTTATACAACAAAGCACCAAAGTACCAGATACAAAAAAAAAAATAAAAACAAAAAGGCCAGTAAAAAAAGAAAGCAAGTTTAATAAATATTATTGTTTAGGTGGATTGGACACTCTAAATTGGCCCTAAGGTGTGTGTGTGTGTGTGTGTGTGTGTGTGTGTGTGTGTGCGAGCCTTCTGTGGGAGGTTGGGCACTGGGCTGGCAACTCGACACTGTAAAACTCCACTGCCAATCATGAGTGGACAGGTGATCCGCTGTGGCGACCCGTAACTGGGAAAAGCTGAAAGAAGAAGAATTGTATTCACAAATTGTACTACTTTGTTATTGTCTTAATATTTGTAGCCATTTTTTTTTTTAATTCTGTTTTATGTTCTATGGAGCTTTTCTCCCCGGGCCTCTGCTGAAAATGGACTCGTACCCAGTCAGACTTTCCCAGTAAACAAATGTCAAATAAATAAAAATAAATGGCATACTCTAGTGCCTTGGCTTTTCGGTAGTCCTTAAAGGCTACTGAATAGCTGAGGCGCTGGAGTGTGTCATTTATTAAACTTCCTTTGTTTTTTCTGTTCCTTTATCTTCCCTTAGAGCTCAGTGCTTAGCTTCTTCTAACCTCCACCATTTGCTGCCATTCCAGCTGTGTTATCTCTACTGTCATCCCATGTGCCTTTAGTTTTAGCTTGTTAAACATGCTTCTTGCATTGATGATGGCTTTGTATATATTTTTATCAGACTGAAACGGTGTACTAGGTTTGCCTTCATTAACACTACTGAGTAGGAAGATTTGAGTGTTGTAATGTTGATGCTAAATTATAGGAATTTGTTGGTGTTGGTTGTGGTAGTATAGAGACTTGTTGGAAGATTAGTAAGTGAAATTGAAATGGTTGGGGTATAGTAAGGTAATTAAAAAGGAGATTCAAATTATACTGGGGAAAATGCAATAGATATAAGTGGAAGAGAGAGGGGTATGACATACAGTCGTACAGAGGGCAAGCTGTATCAATTAAGAGTGGTTGATAAAGCACAAGTCTTCCTCTATCACCAAATGTATATGCTTATATGTTTACAAAGTGCTTGTCATTTTTACAGTCAAATGACTGGTCAAATTTTTATGCTTTTAAGAAGGTTGCAGTATGTATTTCAAGCTAACAGGACTGTAGTAGCAATTTTAGTAAGATGTGTCTTGTCAAGATGCCTTACACAAGCAGATTTTCATTCTGAAAAAATTTAATGTACATTTCTGGGCATTTGATCAGCCAGTGAAGTGTAGGTAATTACTCAGGAAGGTCGTTGCTGTTCATTTATTTGCTGGATTAGAACACTGCTTCAGCAGTAAAGTTTGGTTGGTACAGTCTGGATCTGTTTATATATTCACTAAATAGGTGCCATATTTTAGTTGTACAATCACTACTGTGTGTAGTGAACACACAGTGCAGTCGAATTCCAGACTGCTTTCATTTACATAATTTCTATCAGTCAGTTTGCGGTCTTGGCTGCTTTCATTTTGCATAATTCTTATCATCCAGTTTTGTGGATTTGTTTAGGTATTTAGAGCAAAGTCATTCATAAGTCTTTGATAAAACATCATTTATGTGATTTACATAGTTTACACTAGAGATAAGGTTTTAAATTTTCTTTTACAGCAACCGCAGATGTTCAAGACATTTTTGCCAGGGCTAGAAACGGAGCTTTTCGGCTACTGAAAGTCATAATTGAAAACGGTGAGTGTATTGAGTAAAACTGTATTGTAGCATTTGTTTTTAACAAATAAAAACTTTTACATTGTCTGTCACTTAGAAATTGTGATTCTGGAAAGCAAACTTCATCAGTTGTTAATTGGACTGTAAACTTCATAGTAATAACTATGAAAATAGATTTAGAACTTTAATGGTAACCTTTATGTCTCATACCAAGGTTGAAGGCTTGTCTGGCAGGCCTTCTCTCACGCAATGCAGAGAATTTTATTTCTGTAGATAAATGTAACTTTAGCAAGCTCAAAAGCAAGTCCTGCTATTTAGTTTAGTATCTGTTTGTGTTTACTTTGTGAGTTACACAAGTTCTGTTTTTTTTTTTTTTTGTTCGTGTTCTCTATTTCAGGTTGATTTGGCTTCTTGCTTTGTTGATTTCATTTCAGTACTGGTTTTCAGACTTGTTCTGAAACCAGAAATATTTAATGCTTTTGAACTGAGAGTTTAAATTTAAGGCATGTGGTGCACAAAGCTGAAAGGAAGCCTTCTGTTCCAGTTATAGCAACATGTGCCCTGTGTAGAAAACCACAGATAGAGTGAAGCGTAGTATGTGAAGGAGGTAGTCAGAACAGATGAGGTGATACCATATGTTATATTGAACAGGATACATTGATGCATAAATGTTAGAGGTATTGAAAAGGTGGGAGAAGCATCGATGAAAAAGAACATGGGTGGTAAAGTGGGCAATGCAGAAAGAAAGATGAGGGGACCAGGGAGCTTGAAGTTGGTGTCAACTTTTAGGCAGTTGGAGGAAGTGGGAAGACACCCTAGAAAGCATGGTAGCAGAGATGGATAGCAGAAGGCCTATGTTTCACAAGTGACTTGTCAGGTGGACCTATCGAAGAGGCACTAGGAAAAGCAGAGAACTTGCAGGGAATTTGGGTGAGCAGCTGAGAGCTGCAGGCAGCAATTTTCAGGAGTCATGTGGTGGTGCTGCGGTAGCGTTGTCGCCTCACAGTAAGATGCTGTCCAGTTCGATTCTCAGCTAGAGCATCTTCTGCGTGGAGACGTGCATGATTGGGCGTACCTTCATTGAAGGTTGTGCATCAGAGCTGGTAACTCGGCACGTAAAAATCAACTACCAATCATTAGCAGACCGGAGTTCTGCTGTGGCGACCCCTAACCGGGAAAAGTTGAAAGACACAACAACAACAACAACAACATCAGAGAAGGCAAAAGATGCATTTAGGTACAGAAAAGACTAAAACATGTGGGATAGGTCAGAATTTGGCAAGCATATGCCAATGCCAAATGTGGACTTGCACTGCAGAAGTACCAGTTAAAGATTCACAGCCAATAAAATGAGGAGAAAAGGCAGCTGGCAAGTGCACAACAGAGCAGGTAGAAGGATTTGGGTAGTACAAATTAAGACAGTAGTCCTTCAGCAAATTCAAAACGTTATGCTTAAGGTTTATGAGTGATATTATTTCCATTATCACATTCCTGCCTGTATGTATTACTTAGAAAACTAGACACTGAAAAGTGCATCATATTTCACATAGAAAATGTGTTGCTTCTGTATTAGTATATTTATGCACATGTTTAGTACAGTCCAGGAAAAAGCTGACAGTTTCTAAGTACAGTGTGACTGAAACATCCTTGTATTTTGTTTCACTTTGGAAATACAAAATTGTTTCAGTATTATTCATTCTTTCATTTTACAAAGATGTATTTTATCCATTTCAGGGTCTATTTTTGGCATAAATTGATGGACCCTGGCACTCAGAGGCAGCAGAAGCTAATCCCTGATGAGAGACACTTGTATTTCAGGGCAGACACAAGTGCATGAGAGCATATGCATGTGTAGACACACACACACACACACACGCGAAGACTGTCATTCCATATGTGGCATGCCTTTGGGAAACCTGAGGAAAGGGAAACGCCTCATGAAAACCCACACAGGCAAAAGGAGGATAGGCGCACACTGCATGGGTGGTCAGGCTACAAGCAACGTAGAAAATCATGTGCAGTGAGGTAGTTATGCTAGCATTTGTGTTACTGTATTGCCCTTTTCATTTCAGTTCATTAGTAAAATATCGTAACCTTGACTGACTTCTGCGAATTGTGTTGCATTGTTTTCAGTAGATTGCCTTTGCAAAGGGGTCTTATGAAATGTCTGCTAATCTTCTGATTTATTTTTGAAGTGAACCAGCTAATTATATGTCAGCAACCACAAAGAAATAAAACTTGAATCCACAAAACAACAACCAGCAAAAGTACAAAGTTTTAATATGTCTTAGTGCCTCGGCAAAGCCTTCAAAGAGTACATAAAACCATCAGTTAGCCCCCATTTAAATACAAAATTATTAAGTTCAATTAATCAATTAAAAATCAAACAAGCAGCCTCCAATTACATTCAAGATTAAGCCCTAAAGGAGACAGAGTGTTAAATTTTAAAATGTAAATACTTTCTTTATGCAATAGTTTCTTTTTATACAAGCTATCTGAGCAAAAACCTCTATGTACTTTTTCTAAAATAGTAACTTTTAGGTCACCTGGGTTAGAATCATGGCATTCTAAGGAGTGTTTAACCACCGGGCTGCCCACTTTTTTATTTTTAACATTCCTAACATTTTCCTGCATTCTCTGTTTAAATTTCCTCTTGGTTTCCCCAATATGTACCAGATTACAAGAACATTATAGGGCATAAATAACACCCTCTGTTTCACAATTAAACATTTCCGATGGAAAAAAAGCATATCTATTTATAAAATTAAATGTTCTAACAGTATAAACACAAATATTACAGTAGCCACAGGGGTAAGTACCCATTGGTGCCTTCATATTTCCCATAATATTTATAACGGGCATTACAAAGTGATTATGTACCAAGATATCTCTAAGATTTCTTCCTCTCTTGTATGATATACGTACGAATGGACTTAAGCTATTGCCTATATCTTTAAATTGAAACAAATATTGCCGGTAATACTTAACTAAATTTACAAATATGGAGCTAAATGTTCCATACGTAGAAACAAAACATATTTTGCGTTTATTCATTTCCCTGTCTTTGTTATTATGTTGATTATATGTGTTTGCAGGTTAGCACGATGAGCAACAGCTTTCATTTATTCATTCTGGCCTTACTGCAGTTGAGAAGCAATAGCCCGGTAAAGGCAACATGAATATTTAAGTGATTTGAAAATGTCATTTTAGGGAGTGTCTTCTTGTGAATGCAGGAGCAGGATAGCTTGTAGTAAAAATCTAGCTTCTTGTAGGTGTGTTAGACGGTGTTCTACTCCTTCAAACATGTCTTAATGAATTTTCCAGAAATAATAGAAACATTGAAACTACTTCTGCAACTTGTCTGTCAGTATTTAGTATACTATGTCTGTATGTGTGAACTGGGATCCGCAGACTGCCATGGTGATACGTATAAGCTGCCGGGGGGGTGTAAAAAATGGTCATGACATATAAAATATCTGAAGTTGAATTTAACATAAGTGATTATTCATCTTGAAATATTATCCGAACAAAAAGTAAGACCTCACTTTGAATGATGAGCATTTAAAAATGTTAAGATACGATTTTATTTTAGCCAAGCAGACATTGCTTGCATTAAATAGCTAATCCATAGGAGTGCAAAATTCCATTGAAATTCCTTCTGCAAACATCCATGGCAAAATGTATCTTCCCCAGAAATTGGAAGATGTTGGGTAGTTCATTATTTATGGGGGTGCTAACTGCTGTTAGCTCTTTTTTGTATACATTTAATTCCATCCATAATCTGAACTAGATCTGCATATGACTTAGTTTAAGAGCTACAGAAGCAAGTCAACATACTGTACAAATAGGAGAGACAGTATAGCACTGCTTGAGCTAAAATGTAATATTTTGTTGCAGGTGCTGGTAAATAGTGGTGCAGTGCTACATTGTATCTGCTCAACAAATTAAATGTAGTGCTGACAGCAGTACAGCATAAACAAGCTGACGAAGAGAGCATACAAAAAAGACTGTTCCTTCGTTAGCTAATTAGCCAAGTGTTACTTTCTGAGCACATTAGCAGGACACTACCAGTGTACATTGTCTAAATCAGTATTGTGCTTTGCTGTTTAATCACTGAATTTTAGTCAGTAAATATGTAACCATTTTTTCACACATTCCCTTTACCTTGCTTCTGATGCACAGAGATGAGAATATTTTCAAGGAAACACAGTAGTCACCATTCATTCATTCTGTAATACCTGTAGTAAAAACTAAAATGGAGGCACTATGACTATTTACTTTTATTTTATCTGATTACAAATATCCATACTGGAGAGTGTTTGTCTATGGATGTAGACATAGGATAGTTTGCATTAAAAACAAATTTACCATAGAGAGATAAAGGTCTGACTAGGACCAAGGGAACCGAAGTTCACCAACAATTCATCCACTAGCTGGAGCTGGCATGGGGAAGGAGAGAAGTGTGTGGCTTTGGAGCTTGCCTGTCATCAGTGGGGGTGGGTTATGGGAGAGTATGTCCAAAGGGTCACGTTTCAGTCGTTGAATCTCTAGTGAAGACCAGAAACCCCATGGGAGCAATGGCTTCAAGGGGGTGAGATGGGGGGGGGGGGCTGTCTTGAGGGGTTACGTCATTTTGTGGAAAAAAATGACATGCCCTTACTAATACCCATTGAATGTTGATTCCTGGGTATGTTACTAGGCATGCACCATAAGGGTTAGGGCCTTATAAAGAAAAACTCTGGTGGCAACTTAAATCACAGCCCCCTTGGCCAGTGTTTGCCCTGGTGAAGGAAACAAATGTGCCATTTTTATTTATTTATTTATTTATTTATTTACATTTGTTGACCAGGAGTGTCTGACTGGACGTAGGTCCATTTTCAGCGGAGGCCCGGGGAGAAAAGCTCCACAGTTAAAATAAACGGGCAGTAGTTACATTGGATTACATAGTGATTAACAATTTTTAACATAGCAATTGCTTACAACATATTTACAGATGAAGAACATAGTACATCAATAGACAACTAGAATCTTTATCTGTGAAGTACATAACAGACATTAACAAATGTTACAGTAAGAAGTTCCTGCTGTATAATAAGTACTAGGCTTATGAGCATCTGAGCTTGCTATAATCAAGGTAGTTAGTGGAGTGGAAAGAAAGGTAGTGGTTGGATGGGGGTGAGTAATATCAGAGTGGGAGTTGCAAGGGCATAGCCAGCATGTTTTTAGGTGCGCTTTTAGTAAAGTTTTGAAGTGGGTATATGATGGTACGGAGGTAATTGTGGGTGGGTGGGAGTTCCATAATTTGGCTATGGCACAAGAGAATAGTGCTTCACCAGCAGAGTTATTGGCTTTAACTCTTTTTTTTTTTTCTTTAACATTTGGTTAAAGTAGAGGGCTGATGGTCAGCAGACAGCACGGGGGAGAGATTCCACCTCTCAAAAAAATAAGCTTTGGTAAAGCAACATTGTGTTGTTCAGTTATGTTTTAATACATTTGTGAGAAATAGACATTTTGCAAATTCTCCTGCTGCACTTGTTCATTAAAAATTTATGTTAACATGTGGAGCTGGATGTCAACAAGCTGTTACATGTGCACATGTTAATGTTCCAGATCTTGGCTTCTGTGCTGCATAGCATTGAAAAGTAGTAGCCTAATATAGCAGCAGGAATATTTCCTTTTTTTCTTGATTACAGATGCCTTTTGGGATGGGGGGTGCCTTTACTTGTGGATGGAGTAGCTGGATCAGTTGTACTAAAAACAAAGGCTTGAGAGGGGCAATGCTGTTCAGTCATGTCAATTTACTCTCAATAATAGACTTGCAGTTCTACTCTTGCAGACAATGCATTTGTAATTATGCATGTTATGTCTACATTTGTGGCTGAATGCCACTAAACAGGCACGGCCATATACGTTAACATGCCAAAGTAAAAGAAAATTCTCTTTCATGCCCCATAAAGAAAGTAGCAGAAAATATATGTAACAGGAATATTCTTCATTATTTCACATATTTATAAAGGCTATGTGTGTAGCCACAGTAAAAGGGGTCTTTCCAGTCCCAGACTGTCAGACTTCTTTTCCCTGAAGTTGATTTTCATTGAGAACTGTGTAGACACCATGCAAAACCACTGATAGCTAAATAAACTAAAAACAAGTAACCACATGATGAATATATTTTTAAATAAAAATAAGAGTTTTTGCTAGTACAAATCCCCCACACCCACCCTCTGTCTCCTTGCTGCTAAACAATTCGAGCTCTGAAGAAGCACTGATTTGGAAGAAGAATAAGATACATTTTTAATTCTTATGGCCACTTTTGCTGTTTTTGTGATTTGCAGTATATTTGGAGTAAGAGTAGTTGATTAGGGGTGGGGGGTGGGGTTATATGGAGGCTTGACCATCCCATAAAAATAACTTTAAAATGTCTCTGTAGTAATGGAGGTACATGTCATGTAATATGGCCTGTTTGAGATACATGTCATGTAATATGGCCTGTTTGAGGTACATGTCATGTAATATGGCCTGTTTGAGGTACATGTCATGTAATATGGCCTGTTTGAATCATGCCCTTTACTTAATTATTGTAGTCCTATCTCACTTGAGCACAATGTAGTTACACGCATATTCAGTTTTGAATATACACTTTCCTATCTCACTTGAGCACAATGTAGTTACACGCATATTCAGTTTTGAATATACACTTTCCTATCTCACTTGAGCACAATGTAGTTACACGCATATTCAGTTTTGAATATACACTTTCCTATCTCACTTGAGCACAATGTAGTTACACGCATATTCAGTTTTGAATATACACTTTCCTATCTCACTTGAGCACAATGTAGTTACACGCATATTCAGTTTTGAATATACACTTTCCTATCTCACTTGAGCACAATGTAGTTACACGCATATTCAGTTTTGAATATACACTTTTGAGATATTTTTGCACCTGTTATATTCTCAAATTTCTAAAGTAACACAAACATTTTGCTGTGCAGTATATAAGCTGCTTTTCTCGTGATTGCTACTTTCCACTTTTAAGTTATGACTTTTATTATGTGCAGGAAACTGAGGAAAGATGTACATCACCAGCAAACTGTTATGTACAGGAATGAGCTGTACAAACAACTCGCACTTCACCAGCAAACTATTATGTACAGGAATGAGCTGTACAAACAACTCGCACTTCACCAGCAAACTGTTATGTACAGGAATGAGCTGTACAAACAACTCGCACTTCACCAGCAAACTATTATGTACAGGAATGAGCTGTACAAACAACTCGCACTTCACCAGCAAACTATTATGTACAGGAATGAGCTGTACAAACAACTCACTTCACCAGCAAACTATTATGTACAGGAATGAGCTGTACAAACAACTCACACTTCACCAGCAAACTATTATGTACAGGAATGAGCTGTACAAACAACTCACACTTCACCAGCAAACTGTTATGTACAGGAATGAGCTGTACAAACAACTCACACTTCACCAGCAAACTGTTATGTACAG
Organism: Protopterus annectens; assembly: GCF_019279795.1. Taxonomy (NCBI): domain Eukaryota; kingdom Metazoa; phylum Chordata; order Ceratodontiformes; family Protopteridae; genus Protopterus; species Protopterus annectens. The sequence goes on from NC_056745.1 coordinate 45,781,472, forward strand.
GAATGAGCTGTACAAACAACTCGCACTTCACCTGCAAACTATTATGTACAGGAATGAGCTGTACAAACAACTCACACTTCACCAGCAAACTATTATGTACAGGAATGAGCTGTACAAACAACTCGCACTTCACCAGCAAACTATTATGTACAGGAATGAGCTGTACAAACAACTCGCACTTCACCAGCAAACTACTATGTACAGGAATGAGCTGTACAAACAACTCACACTTCACCAGCAAACTATTATGTACAGGAATGAGCTGTACAAACAACTCGCACTTCACCAGCAAACTATTATGTACAGGAATGAGCTGTACAAACAACTCGCACTTCACCAGCAAACTATTATGTACAGGAATGAGCTGTACAAACAACTCGCACTTCACCAGCAAACTATTATGTACAGGAATGAGCTGTACAAACAACTCGCACTTCACCAGCAAACTATTATGTACAGGAATGAGCTGTACAAACAACTCGCACTTCACCAGCAAACTATTATGTACAGGAATGAGCTGTACAAACAACTCGCACTTCACCAGCAAACTATTATGTACAGGAATGAGCTGTACAAACAACTCGCACTTCACCAGCAAACTATTATGTACAGGAATGAGCTGTACAAACAACTCGCACTTCACCAGCAAACTATTATGTACAGGAATGAGCTTTACAAACAACTCCCACTTCACCAGCAAACTATTATGTACAGGAATGAGCTTTACAAACAACTCGCACTAGATTCTTGGTCCAGTGTCAGTAATTGTAATTAGTTTATGGAAATCCTACCTGCAGGTAGAAAAACAGCACTACAGCTATATAATATAGTCTTGCACTAAATTTTAACCACAAAGACTTGACTATCTTTATTTAAAAAGTTTAACAGCTGTAACTTGTGTGTTAAAAAACATAATTTTGTATGGATCTATGCTTAACGCCTAATAAAGACCACCATTTGTATTATGTACTAGTTAAACAAAATTATTTTTTTTTTTTTATATTTCTGCGAATAGGTTTATGAGGGAGAAAGTTTGCATGTGGATGTAGCAACAAAACAAAGGTTAGTAGAAATAAACTTGGGTTGAAAAAGACAGCATTTGGCTGTAAGCCACTTGGTAACGGTGCTGAGCTTAGAATCCTGAATCATTGCCCCATCAGACAGTATTACTAACAGCTGTATTACTGTAAATGGTTTGAATGCCCCACTGGAAAGCCATAAACCTACTAGAGACCCATGGAAATGGTGAAAACTTCAAAGCATGTACTTGTCTTTGTATCTTCTGCAGAAATACTTGTGGCCATATGTTTCAGTTGTATAAATTATAAATCCCATTCTGGTTATTGAATCCAAGGCCATGCAGAAGTGATTAGTAGAGTGCGTAAAAGTGAGAATGTATGATACAAAAGACTGATGGTGAAGAATAGAGAGTTTTGTTGGGTTTAAGCAAGGTGTGGGGAAAGGGGAACAAGTATGGGTGTGACATAGACTTTTAACTAGAAACCTCTTTATAATCACTTAAAACATAGGCAATGATACATTTATATAAATGAAAAAAACATATTCACATAATCCAAGTTGCAAGCATTTTACATCACAAACCATATTGACATGATTTTAGTTGCAGCCATTATACATCACTATGTAAACATCATGTAAAAATCCTAAATCATCTAGATTTTGTTACGTATTTGGGAGACAGACATACACCCCCCCCCCATTTGTTCCTTTGTGAATTGCTTATCCATTCTCTTCCCAGCCCTTTCTGTCCTCCTTTGATTCTTATAGATGTTCATCGTGTTACACTGCTGCACTCATTACACTTGGGTTATCCTGCCATCAGGCGGTTCCCCCAGTCGGCCTGAGTTCCAAAGTCTTGGTTCGGTGTCGGTTGCTGTCGCCTCCTCCCTGACGTCAGTGCCACAGGGGTATATAAGATGCAGCTGATGCCATTTTCTTCAGTCTTTCTTGCCGCGTGGTGCCCGAAGCAAAAGCATTTCACAAGTGCCGGTCAGTCGACTCCTGAGATTTTCATTCCGAATCCAGAACCAAAGTCTTCTACAAAGCTAAGTACCCTGTTGGGGAAACTTTTTCTTTCCTCAGACCGATGTCAGTAAAAGTTAATAACTGTATTTCTTGTAGGAAGCAAATACCTCATAAGGATTTCCATTCTTATTGTATCCCATGCCTAGGCCCAGACCACGATGTCACTGGTTGTCGGTTTTGTGCTAGGTTTAATAAGCGCACTATTAAACGTCTGTTTGATTTTGCCCGACATTATTTTGGCAGAAAATTCAATTATACCATGCCGTCGGAACTTCCGATGACCGGAATACATAAAAAGCACAAAGACAAGGATAGGCATCCGAGGCCCAAAACTGACGATGAAGCCTCTTCTAGGCCAGTCGCCGGTTCTCCGGTGTTCAGCGAGGCGCCTACACAGCCCCTGACAACCGTTTCTGTAGAACCACAGGCCACCTCTGACTTCCACGTGGAGATGGCTGTGCCTTCGGATGCACAAGGTATTCAGACTACTGAAACTACCCCTTCAGAGGGATCCGCAGTAGTTGAACAACCCCCAGCCTCAGAGGGTGTTTTCAAACCTACCCAGTTAAGCATTAAATCTTCTGCCAAGTCTAAACCTGTTTTAAAAACAAAGAAACAATTACAGCATTCTCTAGGACAGGCCTCCATGCCGAAGAAACAAATGCTCAAAATGGCTGAAGACCTAATCACTCTGATCAGGGGTTCCCATCCCCCTCCTGATAAAAGGCCTAGACTGGATGCAAACTATGACTCATCCGACCAGGTATCCATCTTTTCAGATTCATCCTCAGACCTAGGATACTCCTTACCCCCTTATGAGGATTCTGATGCTGAGGAATCAATTCCATCAGCCTCTCCGCCTGAGGACTACTCCTTTGGTGAAGCCTTACATACCATGAGGGAGCATTCCCATTGGGAAGGGCAGGATTACTCAGAATCCAAGAAAAGGCTCCAAGACTTCCTTTTATTACCTTAACACAGACCCCTTGCTGTTCCGCCAGTGTTAGACATTGTGGATGATGTGTATATTGAATCCAGCTTAAATCCTGATTCTTTACCTCCAGCTCCAGTTAAGCCTGACAGATACTACAGAGTCCCGGACTCGCACAGATTTCTTTATAAAAGCCCTGTTGCCGACCCTGAAACTATTTCTCAGGGACCCAAAGGGGTTAAGGCCTCATCAGCAGAGAATCCAGTCCCCTCTGACAGAGATTCCAGAGCATTGGACAGATGGGGGAAGAAAGTATATATGTCTGCAACTTTAGCAATGAGTGCCTTAAATTGCCAGTTTCACATGTTAAAATATCAGCAGTTTTTGATGTTTCCATTGAAACAAAAAATGCTTCCAGATTCAGATCCTCCTAATTTAAAGGAAATGCAGGATTTACTGCATGCAGCTGAACAAGTGGGGAAACGCACTTTGCAATGTGGTTTTGATTCTTTAGAGGCCTCCTGTAGAGCAGCTGTTACAGGTTCTGTCATTGGAAGACATGCTTGGTTAAAAGAACATACGTTACGAGATCATGTTAAAGCAAAACTATTGGATGCACCTTTACAGCAGGATGTGTTATTTGGAGTTGAGGCAGAAGAGGTATTAAAGAAAATGGAGGATAAGGCAAAATCTATGCAAACGGTGAAGGATTTCTTACAGGTTCAACCTCCTCGATTTAGCAGAAATTGGCCAACAAAGAATTGGTCCTTTCCAGCTTCAGACAGACCCCAAAGGGGCAGATACAGACGTCCAAGAGGCAGAGGTCAACCACAAGGTCCCTACAGGCCTCGACAATGGAGTGCATCAGGCCAGAAAGAAGGGGAAGACAGGCCACAACCTTATAAAAAACAGCCCCAGTGACTTACCACTACAGCTGCCAAACAGCTCTCTCTTGGCAGCCCCATTGGGAGGAAAACTGGCACTTTTCTATCACAACTGGCATATGATCACCAAAGACAAATGGGTTCTCAACATTGTATCTCAGGGTTACAGGTTCCACTTTCACACTCTGCCAAGGTTAAAAGGAATGCCAAACCTGCCACCAGATCAATGGGCAGAGGCTCAAATTACAGCACTCATGGACATGAGAGCTATTCAAAAGGTACCACCACAGGAGCAAGGACAAGGATTTTACTCGAGACTTTTTCTGGTTCCCAGAAAGGACAAAGCCTGGAGGTCCAGTCTGGATCTTTCTTCTCTCAACACTTACCTGGATGTTCCAAAATTCAAAATGTTGACACTGCAGCAGCTTCTTCCCATGCTGGGCAAGAAAGCTTGGCTCGTAACATTGGACCTCAAGGAGGCATACCTGCATGTCCCTATCAGATAAAACTGCAGAAGATACCTCAGATTCATTGCTGATTCAATGCACTATCAATTCTCTGCACTGCCCTTTGGCTTATCTACTGCGCCCAGGGTCTTCACAAAGTGGCTGGCACCAGTAATTGCATTTTGCAGACAAAAAGGAATTCAAATTTATCCGTACCTGGACGACTGCCTGATTCAAGCAGAGAGCAAGGACATTCTTCTACAGCATCTGGCATTTGTAAAACAATTATTAAGTTGCCTAGGGTACACAGTAAACGAAAAGAAATCAAAACTAGTGCCCTCACAAGAGATAATATTCCTGGGTGCCAGCTTAAATACAACGGCCCAGATGGCTTATCTCACGCCAGACAAGCAAGGACATTCAATTGATGCCAACAAGAACCCAACTCCCTGCAAGAAAAATTCTGCAGGCCTTGGGTTACATGGCATCTTGCATACTACTAATTCCATATGCCAGGCTGCATATGAGGAAACTACAATGGTACCCAAAGAGTGTCTGGTCTCAACACTGTCAAAGTTTGGAAACAGTTATACCACTAATTCCTTGCCTACAACAGGAGTTTTGATGGTGGTCTCAAGCTTGTCACCTCAACAAGGGACAGGCTTTTACTCAACCCACAGCCAGGCAAACACTGACAATAGATGCATCAGATTGCGCCTGGGGAGCGCACATGGCAGGAAAATGTATTCAGGGTAGGTGGCCCGCAGAACAAAGGCATCTTCACATCAATCAAAAAGAGATGCTAGCTGTACAAAATGCCCTAATAGCCTTCAAGGATCTGCTACATCCAGGACAACTACTATTAAAGACAGACAACACCACAGTTATGTGGTACATAAACAAGCAAGGGGGCACTCACTCTTACCCACTCTGCAGACAAGCCATGAACTTGTGGAACACAGCTGTAAACTATCAGGTTCATCTGCAAGCACAATTCCTGCCAGGAGGGAAAAACGCACTGGCAGACGACTTAAGCAGAAACATCATGGATCCCCATGAATGGGAGTTGAATCCACAAATATTCAGAATGATAACACAGAAATGGTGGAGCCCGGACATAGATCTGTTTGCATCCCCAATGAACTGCCAGCTACAGAAATTCTGCACAAGGACTTACCATCCACAAGCATAGAAAGTGGATGCCCTCTCATTCAGCTGGAAAAACCTACAAGTATATACTTTCCCACCACTGCCTCTCCTTCCAAAGGTACTCATCAAAGCCAGGCAGGAAGAGCCAAAGATTATCCTGATTGCACCAGACTGGCCACGCCAGCACTGGTACCCAATCTTGAAGAACTTAGCACAGGAACCACCCTGGATTTTGCCTCAAATACCACATCTGCTGACTCAGCACAACAATCGGATACTTCACGGCCAGCTAAAGACTTTAAACTGGCGGCATGGAAGATTACGTAGTCAAACAAACAATGCCTCTCTCCAAAGCTGTTATGGATGTCATTCTGGAGGCCAGAAGGCCTAGTACCAGAAAAGCCTATTCGGATAAATGGAAGGGATTCTGTGCCTGGAACCAGGCTCACAGCCTTGACCCTCTTGTCCCAAATATTCCTGGGATACTACAATATTTAACTGAGATGCTGGACAAAGGCCTCTCCTTTTCTTCCATCAAGATCCACGCCTCTGCCATCTCTGCTCATTACAACACAGATCCACCAATTTTCTCTAATTCTTTGCTAAAACAGTACCTCAGAGGGGCTAAAAACATAAGACCGCCCCGTAGTGCACCTACTCCAACTTGGGACCTCAACTTCTTGTTGGAAAAATTAACTTTACCTCCTTTTGAGCCAGCAAACATGGCAGATTTAAAATATATCTCTTGGAAAACTGCTCTACTCCTGGCAATAACTTCAGCATGAAGAGTTTCAGAGTTACAGGCACTAATGGCAGTGGAACCATTTATCATTTTCCACCAAGACAGGGTGTCTTTAAGAACTAACCCTACTTTTATGCCAAAGGTGGTATCAAGTGTGGCTCTCAATCAAACTATCCATTTGCCAACTTTTTATCGAAATCCATAGAATAAAGGGGAGAGACTACTGCATTCTTTGGACATACACAGGCAGATATGCTTCTACTTGGACAAAACCAAAGCTTTCAGAAAATCTGAGCAATTATTGGTAGCATATGCTGCAGGAGCACAGGGAAAAGCCATTTCAAAACAGACCATTTCAAAATGGATAGGACACTGTATACGTTTCTGCTACACACACCATGGAAAACCTGTGCCTAACAGCTTTAGGTCTCGCTCCACCAGGGCAACAGCCACTTCAACTGCCTACCTCAGAGGAGTACCTACCAAGGGCATTTTGGAAGCTGCAACTTGGAGTTCTGTACATACCTTCACCAAGCACTACCATCTGCCTCTGTACTCTAAATCCAGAGCTGGCTTTGCCACTGCAGTGCTACAGGGCCTTATAGCCACTCCTAATGCCTTATAGTACCAGCCACCCTACCTCAGCTTTGGGATTCTACCCAAGTGTAATGACTGCAGCAGTGTAACACGATGAACATAGTACAGTTTTGTACCTACCATAAATGTAGATGTTCGAGTGTATACACTGCTGCAGTCCAGGTTACCCTCCCTCCATCCCCCTCTTACTTGCTGGTACGTACCAATCTTCTCTACCCTCTACTACCTATGGGGAGTATTTGCTGGTATCTGAAAGTTGTTGATTGCTTTACTTATGTATGTTTTATTAGCATTTGAAATAGCCTACCTTTTGGGGGGCACCTGACATCTGGGGCAAGAAAAACTGAAGAAAATGGCGTTGGCTGCATCTTATATACCCCTGTCGCACTGACGTCAGGGAGGAGGTGACTGCAACCGAAGCCGGACCAAGACTTTGGAACTCAGACCGACTGGGGGAACCGCCTGACGGCAGGATAACCCAAGTGTAATGACTGCAGCAGTGTATACACTCGAACATCTACATTTATGGTAGGTACAAAACTGTACTTTATCATGCAATATTTTATGTGCTCTGCTAATTATTCCTTTTTTAACAGCAGGTTCTGTTCTAGTTACTACCATTTAACAGTGCTGGTCGTTCATTTAAGACCCCCTTATTTATTTCTCTTTGCCTATACTCTGATATCGGTCCTAGACAGGGAAGGCAATCTCTAACCTGCAGTCCAAATAAATTCTTGGCCTCTTCTCATTCTAGTACCTTTCTCTCTCTCTAGTTATTTGCTTCCAGAATCTTGGTTCCTTTGCCAGTTTCCTTCAGTAAATTCCAGCTCCCTCTCACTTATCGTCGTTATCCTTAATTGCAGTCATCCATGTCGGCAGAATCTTCTTTCTCCACTGTCATGTTGGCTTAGTTCTTAGAATACGGGTGTGACAAAGACTTGATCAAACTGTAAAAGAGATTTGGATATGGAGACCACAGGATATCAGTTATGTAAGACAGAATGGACAGTACATTGATTTGGTAATATCTGACAGGGCATGCATTTCTAGGAACTTGAGGACAGAAGAGCAGGCAGGGAAGAGCTAATTATTGAAATCCAGCAAAAGTTAGCAGCCTAGCAACCAGACTAAAGATGAAAAATGGGAGTCTTCATGGTAAAATACAGTACATTAACCCCTGGATACTGAGAGAGGACATGAGAGAGTGCTATTCCGAAAGAGAGGTCACGGGAGAGTGCTCATAGTAAAATACAGTACATTAACCCCCAGGTACTGAAACAGACATCATGGGAGACTGCTATACTGAAAGTGAGGGCATGAGAGAGTGCTCATGGTAAAATACAGTACATTAACCCCCACATACTGAAACATTGGACAGGGTAGAGTGCTTAAGGTAAAACACAGCACATTTAACCCATGGATACTGAAAGCAAGGGCATGGGAGAGTGCTATACTGAAAGCAAGGACATAGGAAAGTGCTTATGGTAAAATACAGTGCATTAACCCATGGATACTGAAAGAGAGGACATGGGAGAGTGCTATACTGAAAGCAAGGACATAGGAAAGTGCTTATGGTAAAATACAGTGCATTAACCCATGGATACTGAAAGAGAGGACATGGGAGAGTGCTATACTGAAAGCAAGGACATAGGAAAGTGCTTATGGTAAAATGCAGTGCATTAACCCATGGATACTGAAAGAGAGGACATGGGAGAGTGCTATACTGAAAGCAAGGACATAGGAAAGTGCTTATGGTAAAATACAGTGCATTAACCCATGGATACTGAAAGAGAGGACATGGGAGAGTGCTATACTGAAAGCAAGGACATAGGAAAGTGCTTATGGTAAAATGCAGTGCATTAACCCACGGATACTGAAAAGAGAAGACATAGCTTCATAGGTGGTTACTAGGTTGTTGACCCAAAGGTATTTATAAGCCTAGCCACTTGTACCCATTGTAATCCTAGAGGAAACCCAATATAAAGGATCTTGCCTAGACTTGAGATCTTAACAGCGACTGCCATGTCTAGAAGAGCCATAGATAAAATCCCTGGCAAGAATTTACAGTTTCCCATCCAGTCATCCAGACTATGCTTAAACAGGGTTATAGAGGGGCTCTGTTAGATGTGAATTGGTAGCCTATTCTAGAGGAACGGCAACCTCTGAGAGACACATTTGTCTCTCCAGTAGGTCCTGTTTATGTCGCAGGACAGATTAAGTTCCCTGGAGCAGTTGAACCTTGTCCCCTTTGACTTCCAAATATGCAGGATTTCCATTAGGTTTGGATCTGAGATTGCTGTGTAGGCCAGGCCTCTTCTAAGCAGTCTGTACACTATTGAGTACAGTGACAGTGATTTAATTCTGTCAATATATGACATGTGCTGGACATCATGAATTTTCTTGTTTAGAAATCTCTGAGATCTCTCAAGTTGCTGCAGGTGCCTGGTAAGGTACATACCAAAGGGAGCATTGTACTCCATTATTGGCCTGATGAGGGTAGAGTACAGGGGAGTTGTGACCTCTTTCGTTCTTGAGGAAATGCCTGTGCTAATGGGATGTGCAACGTAGAATGCCTTCTTTGCTACAGTAGACAGATTGTGGTCAAAATTTAGGCTGCTGTCAACTTGCATTCCCAAGTCTCTCGCTTCTGAGTTTTTACTTCAGGTATTATTATTTATATGATAGTCTGCAGGGATATCTGTTTTACCAAAGGGGGATGATGATGCATTTTTTAGCATTGAGTTTGAGTCCGTGGCTTTGGCACCAGTCATTGGTTTGTGTAAGTCCCTTTTGAAGTATATTGACATCGTTTGGGGATTCAATGATTGCAGTCATCAGCAGACTTCGTTAGCCACAGCCCCTCTGTTTTGGCCTGAACTTCTGAGAAGTATATTCCAAACAACAGGGGGCCCAGCACTGACCCCTGTGGAACTCCACTTCTGACAGGTCTGCTGGTTGAGGTGAAGTCACCAACTTTGACTAAGTGATCTGTCTTTGAGCCAGTTAGCAACCCACTTGACAAATAAAGGTTGATATTCAACTGGGAGAGCTCATCAATGATCCCTGAATGTGGGATTGTGTTGAAGGCCTTGGCTAAGGCAAGGCAGGCTGTATGTACAGATTGGCCTTCATCTATGGCTCTGGTGATGTTTTTGAAGAAGTCCACCAGGTTTAACAGGCATGACCTGCCTTTGGCAAACCCAAACTGTGCCGGATCAAGGGTTTGGAGATCACATGTATCCTTATTTATAAAGTCCATGATGATTCGTTCCATGGCCTTACATATACAGCTGGTTAAGTTTATGGGTCTGTAGTTCCCAGGGTCTGTTGCTGTACCTCCTTTATAAAGGGGGATTACTGTTGCTGTTTTTCCATTCATCAGGGACAAAACTAGTACTCAGACTGTCATTGAAGAGAGTGACTAATGGAGTTGCCAACTCATGTTTTGGACCATTTAAAACGCAGCCTGGGATGCCATCCAGTCCCATAGAGGCTGTGTTTTTGGCCTTGGAGAGAGCATTAATGGCTTGCTCTTTGGCGTTGCAAGTTTGGAGAGATGTAGAGGGAATGCTTTGTGGAATGTTAGAAGGGGACGGGTGGAGAAAGTTTTGCCAAACCTGTCGGCTAATAGGTTAATCATTTTCACAGGATCAGTGTGTGTGTGTGATGCCATCTTCAGCAAGTTCAGCACATGTCTGTGTCTTACCTTTTAGGTTATGGATATAGTTGAAGAATACCTTATGGTTATCCTTGGCTATGGTTGCTAATTTTTTTTTAAGTTGCCCTTAGCAGATTTTACAAGTTGTCTTGTTTGTTTGCTCAAGTAGAGGAGGGTGTTCTTCCAATGCAGGGACTTCCCTTTTTTATTTTTAGACAGCAACTTCTAACTCTTGTTGTATAACTCATTAATGCTAGGTGCCCACCAGGGAGACCTTTTTTTTTTCTTGATCTTGTTTGGATCCTATGAGGTACAGCTGTGTCAGTACATTTGTACAAGTGTTTGTACAGGGCATTTGTGTATACCTTAGTATAGTTGTCAATGCCATCTGTGGAAACAGGAGCTTGGAAGTTATTTATGCCAACCTTTAGGAGAGTATAATTATCTTTAGTGAAAATTTTAGCTTGATTTCACCTTGGAGGGGGTTCAGGTGTTACAGCTACTTCAAATGTGACTGATTTTATGATCAGATTTAACCAGTGAGGGTCCCATACTCGTGGTGGTGCAACAGTCATCCATATTGGTGAGGACCAGGTCGAGAATATTTGAGCCCCTTGTAGGGATGCATACTGTTTGTTCCAGGGCATTAGGGCATTAGTGTTGAAGTCCAGGAAGCTTTGTGCAAGCATGTTAGTACTCCATGTACATTTCCCAGTCAATGGGGGGATAGTTAAAATTGCCCATGACTATAGAGTGTTTGGTTGTGACTTGATTGACGCAAGTAGGCCCAAATAAGCAGTGTGGGTATCTTGATTCACTGAAGGAGGCCTATAGATAATGATGGCTTGAAGGGGGGTCTTCCCACAGTTAGTTGAACTTGGAGTAACTCCATGGAGTTTTCCTGGCTAACCAGGCTAGAGGTGTAATTGTCTTTGAAGATAGATACTCCTCCTCCTCCTTTGGTTCTCACACAATCATTTTGTGGTCATGGGAGAGTGCTCATGGTAAAATATAGTATATTAACCACCAGATGCTGAAAGAGATGTCATTGAAGGTGAAGGAATGGCTAACATCTTTGTAGGAAACCGAACAGTGCACTGACTGGAGATATTTTTCTTCTGCAGGTAGACTTGTGTAGTCCTTCATCGAAGTCGGGAGGGGTTACTGAAGTAATGGTGGTAGTAGACTGAGAGGGATTCAGTAAAGCTAGTGCAGAAATGTAAAGGCAATGGTTAAATACTGGGCACTGTACCTCAAAGGCATGAGAGGATTCAGATCTAGACGGAAGTGTCTGTGGCAGCAGTCAGCTTGCTTTGGTTAGGTTCTTCATGGCCAAGGGGACAACATTCAAATAAAACCAAAGTATGGAAATACAGAGTATGTTAAGGTAATGGTACTTTTTCAGACCAAAATGGGAGGCTAGAGACAAGTGCAGAGAGCAAACCCTCTGAGGATAAACATATCGTGGAGCATACAGAGAGCTATAAAAATGGTCTATGGTAAAATAGAGGGATTGGGAGAAGAAAGAGACAATGGGGGGGCATGCAAAGAAAAGGGCATGTCAAATTGTCAGCAGGATTATGGGTAATTTGGGAAGTTCAGGTTTATTGCAGTGTGTTTTTTCATAGCACTTTATATACATCAACAATTTGAAAATTTTATTCATTTGAAAAAGTTATTCATCAGGAAAAAAATATTTTGAAATAAATCTACAGTAAACATGAGTGCAGCACCATGGTAATGTTAATACATCTACAAATATTAATAAACATTAAACAAATGCAAACATGTGACATTTCTAAAACACTAAACTGGTTAACAATCAAATTTTCTATGGCAACATATGTGTTCAGTGGAGTCTGCCAGTTGTATTTAAATCGAGCAGCATTTACCAGATGAAAGTATCAGACAATTGCAAAAAAAATACTTGCAGTAAATCCAATACCATCACTTGAATAAGAGGGTAACGCCACAGTACACTGCTCTCTATAAAGCCATGTTCATTTAATCTGCATGTCCAAGATAGCCTCAGATATAAATACTTTGGTGTAATGTAATGGTGGACAAAAGCCAGGTTCCAAGCTGCAGCACCAACTCTAACAGCTTCCAACACTTTGACATTCACATCTGCTCAGAGAGCAGAAACAGTAATGGCTCGAAGATGGGAAAAACTCCAGCACAGTTCAGAAGCTTTAAATACCAGCAGTGTTTACCAGCACCTGCAAAACAAACTGCAGCTTACAGCTAAAATCTCATCAGATTTAATAAAGAAAGCCGAAGAGTGTAGTAGAGAGTAAAACTTTGTGAGTGCTGCTATGCATCAAGCTGTATGCTAGAAAGGCAAGGGCAAATCTACAGAAAGATCTAGCAGATGTAATAAAAAAGAGAGCAAGGACATTATTTATTTTATTTTATTTTACATTTGTTTACCGGGAAAATCCGACTGCACACATGTCCTTTTTCAGTGGAGGCCCAGGGATAAAAGCTCCAACTTACAAATAAAATACACAAGGAAAAATATGTATACAGGTAATACAAACAGGAATCACAATGTAACATAAATTCACACTAGAGATTCTAAGTATACATTTCTAAAAGACATTTGGGAAAGCCCTAGTATTGTTTTATTTATACTTTTAGTATATAGTTCTGTAAGTATACAAGTCTGTGAAGACATACGAGGCTGTATTAGCAGTATATTATAAAACAGCATAATATGCAATAAATAAGTTAACTGGTATGGAAAAGAATGTCAGCACTGTATCTCAGTGCAGAAATATAGGAACAGTACATGTGTTTTATATTGTTTATCTTAACTGTAGCTTAATATAATGTCAGAAGAGTGCATAGAAACAGAAATATGAGAAGAGAATTTAACTAGAGGAAGTGACGGATGCCTCGCTACTTTATCAGCCGGGAGTAGAGCATGGACATATCCATTTACTGACTAGATGCTTTTTTAATGAAGTTTTAAATAAAGTATGAGATGATAGGGAGGTGAGAGTGTTTGGTAGGGCATTCCAGAGTTTACCTGTGTAGTTGGAGAAGAGTGAATCCCCAGCTTGATTTTTAGTTTTATTAGTTTGAATAAGGTTTCTTGTTGAGGAGCAAAGAAGTCTGGCAGAGGAATAGGATTGCAGAAGTGTTTGTAAGGCAGGTATTTTTTTCAAGGTCAGATCAGATTTTGTGGACCATAAATAGTTATGTGTAGTTTGAGAGGTGGGAATTCCAACCAGTTAAGTTGCCTGAGTGCTAGTCAGTGATGAGATCTAGCAGGTGAGTTTGAGGTAAATCTTGCTATTTTATTATAGCAGACTTTCAAGTTTTTGAACTTCAGTTTTTCTAAGGTCAGGGAAAACTGGTGCCGCATATAATAAGGTAGAAAGAAGATGGGTTTGGGCTATGGCAATTCTGGTATCTTTTGTGAAAGTGTTTTTCTGTGTAGCGTGCCAAGTTTTTTGTGTACTTTTTTAATGGTCTGAGCTATGTGAATATCATATCTAAGTTTATTGTCAATTTCTATGCCTAGTAATTTAGTGTGTTGTGAGGGGGTTATGCAGGGGGTGTTGTGTGAGGTAATTTGGAAGGTGTAAGGAGAGGGGGGTTGTTGGGGGAGAATACTAATAGTTTTTTTTTTTTTTTTTAGGATTTAAGATTAATTTAGCATTTGTTAGCCTGGCCTCAACTTCGTGAAATGCTTTCTGGGTGAGAGCTTCTAATTCAGGTAGGGATGGTGCAGAACAGATCACTGTAGATTCGTGTGCATATTGGATGAGAGATGCATGAGTGGTGGCCAGATGGAGGCTGTTGGTAAACGGAGAGAATAGGAGTGGACCTACTATGGAGCCTTGTGGTATGCCTAGTTCAACAGGTAATAAGGGTGATAGGGTCTGTTGCCATAAGACTGCTTACTGTCTCCCTGTAAGATAGTCTTTGAACCATGCTAAAGAGGAGTTACTGAAGTGAAGGTCAGATAGGGTGTTACGAGGATGGGCATGGGAGACCATATTGAATGCTTTAGAAAGGTCCAGGAAGATGGAGGAGGTATAGAGATTATTGTTCTTGTAAAGATTTATAGTGTTAGTAAAATATATCAGTGCAGTTGTGCTATGGAAAGACCTAAAACTGTGCTGGTGTTGTTGAGGAAATTGTTACTGAGCAGATGGGCAAATACCAGTTTATGAATTACTCTTTCTGGTATTTTAGAGAGTGAGGATAATGTTGCTGTTATTTAGATGTGTGACAGAAAAAAAGGGTCAAGACAGAGCTGCAGAGACTGGACAAGCAGAAGGACTATAGTGAAGACAAGGAAAATGTAGAAAATGTCCTTCCATGTCATTGTTGCAGTATTCAGAACATTAGGGATCCCCTGCCAAGGGCGGCCTGACATCCCGCCCGTATACCAAAGCTTTTGGTTGCCCACTTACCAGCTATCTCTGCTTGTCTGCCTTTAACTCATCCTTTGGCTTCTAAGTTTGAAATAAAACAATTCCATAAAGGCGTTCTTCATAATAGCCCCCCCCCCCCCCCCCCAGGAAACCCATTCCTCCTCCTTGGGATCTTAATTTTGCTTTAGAAAAATTGACTCTGGCTACTTTAAGCTTGCAGTGTCAGCTTACTTGCAGCATTGCTCTTGGAAGACCATTCTTTTGTTAGCTCTTACTTCTGTCACTCAGGTATCCAAGCTTCAAGCCGTCATGGCTTGTCCTCCTTTTTGTGGTGTTTCATAAGGACATTGTGTCCTTTTGTACTCATCCTTCTTTTATGCCCAAAGTGGCGAATGAGTTGTCCCTTAGTCAGTCTATTCATTTGCCCACTTTTTCCCTTCTCCGCAGTATGCTAGTGAGAAGGTACTGCACATGTTGGATGTGCATAGACAACTCATATTTTATTTGGATAAGACTAAGATTACTACAAAATCTGATCAGCTCTTTGTTTCCTTTCATCCTAGGTCCTTAGGATTAGCTTTGTCCAAGCAAACTATTTATTCTTAGATCTCAAAGCTATTCCTTTCATGGTAAGAGCCTTCCTTGTTCTGTTGAGGCTCATTCTACTAGAGCTGTCATTTCTTCTGGTACTTTTTTTCAAGGGTTTGGATATTAACTCTCTGTTTTTGAAGCAGCTGCTTGGACTTCTGTGCATACATTTACCAAGCACTACAAGTTGGATGGAATCTCCAGAGTTTTGCTAGGGCCAATCCTCATGGCTTCCTAGGGGACTCTGCTGGTCTTTCCTCCTCCCAAGTTTCTTCCTGAGCTTTGGCACTCTCCGTGGTGTTATGAATATTGCAATAGTGATATGGAAAGACATAGTACAATTGTATAAAATCTTACCATAACGATAGATGTCCTTCTCTTCAATGTTGCAGCATTCATTCCCTCCCTCGCTCCTCCCCCTGGTCCATTTGTCTTCTGGATGTACTGGTTACCTCTCTTCTTCCCTGGACTGGTGTTCTTACTGGGGCTGTCATTTATGTGGATGGTACATCTGGAGTCACCTTATGCCCGACGCTACGCAAGAAGTGTAAGTGTGAGATACTGCTTACCTTAAAGCAACCTAAGGCTTTGGTATAATGGCTGGACATTGGGCTGCCCTTGACAGGGGATCCCTAGTGTTATGAATACTGCAGTAGTGACAAGAAGGACATCTACCATTATTATAAGATTTCACACAACTGTATTTCATGAATTCTTCATTTCAAAAAAGAAGGAAGGATGAGTGCCCACTTTAGGGTGGGGGAGAAGGAAGGGTGAGTGCCAGCACTGGGGTGGGGGAGAAGGAAGGACGAGTGCCAGCACTGGGGTGGGGGAGAAGGAAGGACGAGTGCCAGCACTGGGGTGGGGGAGAAGGAAGGACGAGTGCCAGCACTGGGGTGGGGGAGAAGGAAGGACGAGTGCCAGCACTGGGGTGGGGGAGAAGGAAGGACGAGTGCCAGCACTGGGGTGGGGGAGAAGGAAGGACGAGTGCCAGCGTTGGGGTGGGGGAGAAGGAAGGAGGAATGCTAGCATTGGGGTGGGGGAGGAGGAGTGCCAGCGTTGGGGTGGGGGAGAAGGAAGGAGGAATGCTAGCATTGGGGTGGGGGAGGAGGAATGCTAGCATTGGGGTGGGGGAGAAGGAAGGAGCAGTGCCAGCTTTGGGGTGGGGGAGAAGGAAGACCTCTGATAGGTATTCACATATCAGGAGATGTTGTAGAAAGGAAACTCAGCATCACCTGACTTCTTCCCGTTACTCCTAATAGCATAATGCACAGAATCCTTAAAAAAAAAAAATAATGGTAGGTATACTTTCAGATGCCTTGACAGAGCTGTGTCAAACTAGTCCGTCAACAGTAGTGAAGGGAGCTCATAATGGTGCCAGTTGAAAGGGGGGAGCAAAAACTGATGAGAGAAACTGCAGGTACAGAAGCTTAACTTTGGTAGTAGGAGAAGGTTATGGAGAAGATGCTGAGGGAAGGTTATGGAGAAGATGCTGAGGGAAGGTTATGGAGAAGATGCTGAGGGAAAGGATAAGTTACTTCTTGGAGAACAAAATCCGATAAAATTACTGGTGTGGGTTTGTGGAAAACAGGCCATGTCAGATTGACAGATTTAGTTTTATAACCTGGTTATGTTGGGATGTTAAAAAGAAAACATGGTTGCACCTCAGTGTTCTATACCATGACTTCATTGAAGGCTGGTAGTCAAACTGAAGGTTCTTGTAGGAGGTGAAGAATTGCCTGAAATGGCAGAAAAGCAGCTGGGTGGCAGGGATCATAGAACAGTTGTCGGAGGAAACCCTTAAAAGCTAAGGCTTAAATGGTCAGTGGAGAGTATCCGTCCTGGGACCATCATAGTTTAGTATCTTAGAGTCAGAAATTAGGGGAACAGTTGAGAACAAGAGCAACCTACCTGCAGATGACACTTGTGTAAAAAGAGCAAAAGATGGGTGCATTCTTTTTTTTATTTCTTTTAATTTTTCTTTTTACTGGCAGCAGTCTGGTTTGCCTGTTTTTTTTGGTTTGGTACTAAGGTAGAAGAAAGGGTTTGAATATACAAAAGCAAGCCTTAAAAGGGATCTAAGAACACCGAATAGTGGGCTTAGATGGTGCTTCTGCTGTTTAATGAGGAAAGGTACAAGTTACTTTGCTTGGGCTGTAATAATCCCTGAATTGAATATCATTTGGGATGAGTAACCCTAAAAAGTGCATAACCTCCGTGTGGCTGTAACAGCTGAAATAAACCACAAGATGCAAATTGAGAAAGCTCTAGTCAAGGTCAGTAAGATAAATCTCTCATCATGCTACAGTTGCAGTACTTTGTTTCTGGTGTCCTATAGAGATAAGCATATTGAACTAGGAAAGATGGTATAGAGAAAGATGACCGGGATAACAAAGGGAATGGAGGGTAGAGACAGATGACCGGGATAACAAAGGGAATGGAGGGCACAGGGTATCGGGCAGTGTTGTACAGACGGCAGTCTGTTCTCACAAGATGATAGGTGAGAAAGCAGAGTCTTGATATGGGTGGATGCGATAAAGTGGCTGTCATAGCATATATCTCAAGTTGAAGGTCAAAATGGAAATGGAGGCATGCCTCGCTGGGTAGGAGTATAATGTTTAATGTTTGTCTTGGACATTGGAAAGTACTTTTTGGTGGGGGAGTAAGTATTGATATATTAGAACAGGTTACTTGAGTGGGCAGTCAGTTGTGAAAACCACACTGCATCCTTAGTGTAACAGAAAAGGCATAAGACTGGCACTTGAATGACACTTGGCATGCAAATAAGGCAGACTACATAGGCAGCTTGTCCTTTTCTGCCTTTACTGTTGAACAGTGACATCTGATTCTTGTGGAACTGTCCCCTGTCCTGCAGACATCGCTTTTGCTGAGAGAACATACTTAATTTAATGTTTGGAAGTATAATGGGGGGGGGGCAACACTTGTTTATTTCCTGTGCCAGGAATTGCCGAGATTGGAAAAGTAAAGCTCTGGCCTGGGCTATGAAAAATGTTATGGTCAACCAAACCAACACGTTTTCTTTAAAGTAAAGCACTGTAAAAGGACTAGACTGAAGGGTATTAATAGTTCAATCATCTCTTTGGAACAGTAGCCTTAGGTTTCAGGACAACAGACTACAGATCCTCATGGACAAGCAGTATTTCCATTGTGGGATGGGGATGTATTTCAGTAATGATTTCATTGGGGGTGAGGCTGCTTATATTAGTGGTATTTCTGAGGTTGTGTTTATAAATTAATTTTTCCATATAGAGGGCATCTGTCAGTTGGCCTATGAAAGATTTAGACTGCTAAAATATAGGATGATAAATATGTACCCATTTATATGTGGTACTGCCTGGCATCACTGAATTACCAAGTATCAAAACAGAGAAGACTCCCGACTGCATTTATAATGTATCACAAATAATTTCAACAATATGAAATGTTCTGTTCCCACAAAGAATGCTCATTAGCAGGTTAATGATGATGATAAAAATCATAAAATTAAAAATGGGTGGCAAAACATTTTGCTTTGATATTAGAAAGGTATAAGGTCTTCAGGTGTTGGGTGGAAACGGCAAAGGCGTTTTACTATGTACATGGTTTTCTGAAGAAAAGGATTTCTCCATAATCAATGTTTGTGTATGGTCTAGAAGGGGTAAAATGTCACGTGTGTGATTGGATTTAAACATTTTAAATGGCTGTGTGTTTATTTAGAACTGTAGAAAATATAACCTTTTTAAATAACGTAGTACTGGTTACTGTAATATATGTTTTGTTTACTGCTGTCTTAGTTACTGTTTCTTTACATGCTGGATTACCGTGCCACACATTGGCACTGTCTCTGCATTCTAGCATCTTGTTCTGAAACGAATGATGTATTGTGTTTGTGCTAGAAACTCTCTAACGTCTGAGGACTGTATTGAACCAGAATTTCCATCCACTGTCCTTTTCTTTCTGTTTGCCTGAGACTTGTTTGGACTTGGGAAATACTAACTTGTGGAGAAGGTTAAACCATTGATTTGTGGGTCATAAAACTGTACTCTTCTTTCATCATAAGAATTCAGTCAGCTGCATTAAATAATTGGAACTAACAGCTGATACATATGTGTTTCTTTTGTCATCAGTCTATTTGTATGACATATTTTCTTTTCTTGGTGCAACTGCATTATTGTCTCAAGTGTATTTCAGCATCCTTTAAAAGCAAAAGTTATTGTTTGTTCACTTGTGAAAGCTTATGCATAATGTCATATTTTATGAAGGGTGTTCTCACAGTATCGATGTGACTGCTTGTCAGCCCTTTCTAAATGGAAGCTGATCTGCTAGTGCCTCTTCATTACAACAGTGTTCAGTGACTGAGAGCTTTGTAACGAATGAGTAATCTAATTGGTGGCACCACCGAGGTCCAAAACTGCCGACAACGCTTTTCCAAAGCCAGTCGCCAGTTTGCCGGTACTCAGTGAGGTGATTTTGCAACCCCTGATACCTGCTACTTCTGATTCGCAGGCCTCTACTGAGACGCATTCGGAGTCTGGTATGTCGCAAGATGCTTCAACTATGGAACCCGTGGATGTCTCTACCTTGGATGGGTCTGGAGCCGCTGTGCAGGCACCGGCTTCTGAGGGTGTATTCAAGCCTATGGACTTGCATATTAAACTGAAGCCTCCTTCTTTACTTAGGCCTAAATCTCGATCCATGCCTAAAAAAACAACGCCCAGGCCACATGCTCCGGTCTCTATGCCTAAAAAACAAATGATAAGAATGGCTGAAGATCTAATAACTCTAATCAGGGGTAGCTACCCCCCCCCCCCTTCTAAGAGGCCTAGGATTGAAGTTGATTATGAATCTTCCGATCAGGATTCTGTTTTTTCTGATTCTTCTGATGATCTGGATTTGCTCTTATCTACTTATGAAGATTCTAATGCAGAGGACTCAATTCCCTCTGCTTCCCCTCCTGAGAATTTTTCTTTTGGGGATACCTTACATATTCTAAGGGAGCATTTCCACTTGGAAAGCCAGGATTTTTCTTATTCAAAAAAGAGGCTTAGGGATTTCCTTCTCTTACCTCAGCATAGGCCTTTAGATGTTCTTCATTCCACATTGCTGCAGTCCTAACCATTGGGTAGTCCGCTGTCCAGTCGGCCCGAATACCAAAGTATATGGCTGACGTCGGTCAAGGCGCATTAGACTGATGTCAGGACGTCAGGGTACTAATGCGCATGACCGACGTCATATCCTCAGTCTTTTTTGCCGCATGGTCCGATGCAGAAGCAGTTTTGCGAGTGCAGGTTGGCGTTCTGAAATTTTCTGAAGTCGGAGTTTCAGACCGAATCAAAGTTGGCTAAGTACCCGTTGGGAACATTTTGGTTTTCTTGCCTCAGTATTTAACCGGATGTCAGAAAAAGTGAATAACTGTATTTCTTGTGGGAAACAGATACCTCATAGGGATTACCATACTTTGTGTATACCTTGTTTAGGGCCTGAGCACGGCGTTGTTGGATGCCGCTCTTGTGCTAGATTTAACAAACGCACTATTAAGAGAAGGTTAGACTGTGCCAGGTTAGTGTTTGGGAAGCGTTGTAATTATAAAATGCCGCCGGATGCTCCGGCCGCTTCGCAAAAGCGCAAGGACAAAGCAGCAAAGCCTAGAGTTGAAGAACCGGCAGTCCCGGACGTCGGTTCTTTAGAAGGCTCAGTGGAGCCGGAGGTTTTGCCAGGAGTTTCTTTGGAGTCTCAGGCAGAGACTTTACTGTTACAGGATGTGCCCTCTCAGGAGGTAGGCCAGGCTGAGGGGGCTTCTCTGGTAGCTGTACTTCCCTCTCTTCCTAAGGTGGTTAGAGCCTCTCCTTCTGTTTCCAAGACTTCTTTGAGAGGTAGGCCAGGTTTAGCTTCAGTGGGGGCTTCTCCTAGCACTTCAGGTTCTGTGCCTAAGAAACATATGCTTAAAATGGCAGAGGATTTGATTACTATGATTAGGGGTTCTATGCCCCCTCCTGATAAAGAGGCCTAGGGTGGAGCCTGAGTTTGAGAGTTTTGAGCAGTGTTCAGAGGCTTCTGAGTCTTCGACTGAAGACTTGCAGGAGTATCCTCCTTATTCTGATTCTGATGTGGATGATTCCACTCCTTCAGCTTCTCCTCCTGAGGATTTTTCATTTTCAGAGACTCTGCATTCCATGAGGGAGCATTTTAAATGGGAAGGTCAAGATTTCTCTGATTCCAGGAAGAGGCTTAGGGAATTCTTGTTTTTACCCCAGCATAGGCCCTTAGCTATACCTCCTGTTTTGAATGTGGTGGAAGATGTTTTTGCAGAGGCTTCCGTGAGCCCTGATTCTTTGCCCCCTGCCCCTGTTAAACCTGATGGGTACTATGGGGTGCCTGAAGCTCAAAAGTTTCTTTTAAGAGTCCTAGGGCAGACCCGGAAACTGTTTCTCAGGGGCCTAAAGGTGTTAAGGCCTCTGTTGTTAAAAATCCTGTTCCTCCTGATAAAGAGGCAAGGGCTTTGGATAGATGGGGAAAGAAAGTGTATACTTCTTCCACTTTAGCCATGAGGGCGTTGAATTGTCAGTTTCACATGCTAAAATATCAAAATTATCTCCTTTCACAATTGAAATCTAAGGTGGATGCTCTGGCGGAAGGTATTGAGTGTAAAGAGTTGCAGGATTTAGTTCATGTGTCTGAACAAGTGGGTAAGCATTCATTGCAATGTGGTTTTGATGCTGTGCAGGCCTCCTCGAGGGTGGCTGCCACTGGTTCTGTTCTTCGCAGGCACGCCTGGTTGAGGGATCAGAATTTAGCTGAGCATGTTAAGACAAGGATTTTGGATGCTCCTTTACAGTCTGATGTGTTGTTTGGTTCGCCTGTGGAAGCAGTTTTAAAGAAAATGGAGGACAAGGCTAAGTCTATGCAGACTGTTAAAGATTTTTTGCAGGTGCAACCTCCGAAGTTTAGCAGAAATTGGCCTACTAAGGGATGGACATATCCTGCTTATGATTCCCAGTCTAGGGGTAGGTCTAGACGTGGTAGGGGCAGAGCTCAAGGTTCTTTTAGGCCTAGAACAGGGAGTTCTCCTGCTCAGACTTCTGGTGAGGGCAGGGGTCAGTCCTTTCGTAAACAGACCCAATGACCTGCCTTTTCAGCTGCCAGTACATTCTCGTCTGGCAGCTCCTTTGGGAGGAAGACTGTCTCTTTTCAAAGAAAATTGGGATTTAATTAATCAAGACAGATGGGTTTTGGATATCATTCACCACAGTTACAGGTTTTATTTCCATACCTTGCCCCCTTTCAAAGGCATGCCAGACGTTCCTCCTCTACAAAGGAAAGAGGCTCACAAGCAAATTTCTCTGTTACTCCAAATAGGGGCCATTCAGCCAGTCCCTGTACCAGAAAGGGGCCTAGGATTTTATTCTCGCCTGTTCCTAGTACCAAAGAAGGGGAACACGTGGAGACCAATTTTGGATTTATCTATCCTCAACACTTATCTGGACATTCCCAAGTTCAAAATGTTGACGTTACAACAGCTTTTACCTCTGCTGGGCAAAGATCACTGGATGGTAACTTTAGATCTCAAGGAAGCTTACCTTCATGTGCCTATAAGACTAAGTTGCAGAAAGTATCTGTGTTTTCGAGCTGGAAATTCTCATTATCAGTTCTCAGCATTGCCCTTTGGCTTATCTACTGCGCCCAGAGTATTCACAAAGGTTCTGGCTCCAGTGATAGCTTACTTCAGGCTAAAAGGAATTCAAATCTATCCTTACTTGGACGACTGCCTGATTCTGGCTCAAGAAAAGGAAGACCTTCTACAGCATTTGGAATATGTCATAGCAGTGCTAAGATGCCTAGGGTATTCTGTGAACGAAATAAAGTCCAATCTAGTACCCTCTCAAGACATGTGCTTTCTGGGTGTGAGACTGAATACAGCAGCCCAGATGGCCTTTTTAACCCCGGACAAACAAAAGAATCTTTCCAGTTACTTCCATCAACTATCTCTTCAGTCCGGGCTGACTGCAAGGACAGTCCTTCAAGCCTTAGGGTTCATGGCATCTTGTATTCTGGTGCTTCCCAATGCCAAACTGCATATGAGGAAGCTGCAATGGTATCTCAAAATGTATGGACACAGCACTGCCAGGATTTGGACACTGTCATTCAAATAATACCTTGCATTCAAAAAGAATTTTTGTGGTGGGCTCAGGAATGTCACCTAAACAAGGGACTCTCTGTGACCCGGCCAGAGGCGAGTCAGATTTTAACGACAGATGCCTCGGACATTGCTTGGGAGCTCATCTAAATGGAAAGTGGATACAAGACAAGTGGCCTGCCAGACTACAGCATCTACATATCAACATGAAGGAGATGTTAGCAGTCCAGTTTGCATTAATGGCTTTCAAGGAGTTACTTCTTCCAGGGCAGGTGTTGATTCTAACAGACAACACAACTGTCATGTGGTACATCAACAAACAAGGGGAACACATTCTTATCCTCTATGCAGGCAAGCAATGATTTTATGGGAGACTGCGCTCAGCTTGCAACTAACTCTTCAGGCAAGGTTTCTGCCGGGAGCACAGAACTCCTTAGCAGATGTGTTAAGCAGACAAATCATGGATCCCCACGAGTGGAAACTGGATCTTCATGTATTTCAGAAATTGACAGTGTCATGGGGAAATCCAGACATAGATCTGTTCGCTTCTCCACTAAACCACCAGCTGCCAAAGTTTTGCACAAAGGGGTTTCATCACACAGCTTGGAAAGTGGATGCTCTTTCTTTCAGTTGGAAAAATCTTCATGTGTATGCCTTTCCACCTCTGCCTCTTCTCCCAAAGGTGCTCCTAAAGGTCAGACAAGACAAGCCAAGGATGATTTTAATAGCTCCAGATTGGCCTCGGCAACACTGGTACCCACTACTAAGGAGTCTGGTAAGGAAGCCTCCATGGCCTTTACCTTTGATTCCACACCTGTTATCTCAGAAGGACGGTCACCTGCTCAATGTCAAGCTTCACTCTCTTCATCTAACAGCCTGGCATATTCTGTTTTGAAACACAGCAGGTCTCAACTTCCTCAACAACTTTTAAATGTGATTATGGAAGCCAGAAGACCTAGTACAAGGAAAGTGTACGCAGAAAAATGGAAGAGATTTTTATTTTGGGGTGCAGCAAAGAATTTGGAGATTTCTGAGCCTAATTTGAGTGTGGCTCTTCAATATCTTACTGAGTTATTGGACAAAGGTTTGTCTTTCTCTTCCATTAAGATTCATGCTGCAGCAATTTCAGCTCACTATGATTGTGACCCACCATTGTTTTCGCATCCTTTGTTCAAGCAGTTTCTTAGAGGGGCAAAGAATATAAGACCCCCACGTAGAGCTCCTACTCCTGCTTGGGATCTCAATTTTGTGTTGGAGAAACTTACTCTACAACCTTTTGAGCCTGCGGCTACTGCTGAATTGAAATACTTGTCATGGAAAACTGCTTTTTTGTTGGCTATTACTTCTGCAAGAAGGGTTTCTGAATTGCAGGCCCTTATGGCAGTAGAGCCCTTTTTGATTTTCCATAAGGATAGGGTATCACTACGTACTAATCCTTCCTTTATGCCTAAGGTGGTTTCTAGTGTGGCTTTAAACCAAACTATTCATTTGCCTACTTTCTATGCAGATCCCCAAAATAAGGGGAAAAGATTTTGCACACTTTAGATGTACATAGGCAGTTGCGTTATTATTTAAGCAGGACTAAGGATTTCAGGCAGTCTCAGCAGTTGTTTGTTTCTTTTGCTTTGAGTTCTCAGGGCAAGCCTGTGTCTAAGCAAACTATTTCTAAGTGGATTGGGTTTTGCATTTCATTTTGTTATTCCCATCATGGCAAGGAGATTCCAGCTGGGATTAGGCCTCATTCCACTAGGGCTACTGCCACTTCAACAGCATTTCTAAGGGGTGGCAACTAAGGATATTTTGGAGGCAGCTACTTGGAGTTCAGTGCATACTTTCTCTAAGCATTACCACCTTCCTCTCTACTCTAAATCTAGGGCTGGTTTTGCCACAGCTATTTTGCAAGGCATGTTGACAGCTCCTGCTTCCTTATGATTTGCCAGCCTCCCTTACCTCTGCTTTGGGATTCTACCCAATGGTTAGGACTGCAGCAATGTGGAATGAAGAACATAGTACAGTTTTGTACCTACCATAAATGTAGATGTTCGAGGATCCACATTGCTGCAGTCCAATTCCCTCCCTCCTTCCCTCTGTGTTTAGGGGTGGTGGTGTGGGTTAGGCTATATTCTTGTAATTTTGTATATATTGTACATATGTTTGGTGCAGGGCTTTTTGGTGTTTTTGGTGTGGGCCTTGTCTTTTTGGGGTCTTCTGACATCTGGGGCAAGAAAAGACTGAGGATATGACGTCGGTCATGCGCATTAGTACCCTGATGTCCTGACATCAGTCTAATGCGCCTTGACCGACGTCAGCCATATACTTTGGTATTCGGGCCGACTGGACAGCGGACTACCCAATGGTTAGGACTGCAGCAATGTGGATCCTCGAACATCTACATTTATGGTAGGTACAAAACTGTACTTTATTTCTCCTGTACTAGACATTGTTGATGATGCTTTTTCGGAGTCTAGTTTGGCCCCTTATTCCCTGCCTCCTGCTCCCAGAAAACCTGACAGATACTACAGAGTCCCTGAGTCCCACAAGTTCCTTTTTAAAAATCCTGTTGCAGATCCAGAGACTATTTCACACAGTCCCAATGGCATTAAGGCATCTATTGCTAAAAACCTTACTCCTTCTGATAGACTGCAGGGTGCTGGATAGATGGGCTAAGAAGGTTTACACTTCTGCAGTCTTGGCCATTAGGGCTTTAAACTGCCAGTTTCATATGTTAAAGTATCAGCAACATGTTATTGGACTGCTTAAACAGAAAATGATGTTGATTTCTAATTGTGTGGAAAATAAAGAATTACAGGATTTATTGCATTCAGCAGAACAGGTTGGCAAGCAGACTTTGCAATGTGGTTTTGATTCCTTGGAGGCCTCTTGCAGGGACACAGTAACTGGATCTGTGATTAGAAGGCATGCCTGGCTCAAGGAGCAAAATCTACCTGATCATGTTAAAGCTAAATTGTTGGATGCCCCCTTGCAGCATGATACTCTGTTTGGTAATAAGGCAGAAGAGGTTTTAAAGAAAATGGAAGACAAAGCTAAATCTATGCAAACTGTAAAAAGATTTCTTGCAAGTGCAGCCACCCAGGTTCAGTAGGCACTGGCCTACTAAAAATTGGTCTTTTCATGTGTCCAACAGAGCCACTCAAGGCAAATCCAGGCGCAGAAAAGGCTCCAGATACCAATCACAGTGTTCTTACAGATCAAAGAAATGAGGTGCCTCCACCTCCAAATCTGGAGGAAACAAAGCACCACCCTACAGTAAGCAGTCTCAATGACTTCCCTCTACCTTCACCAAGCACTTATCTTTTGGCAGCCCCCTTGGGGGGGAAAACTAGCACTTCATGCTCAAAATTGGCAGTTAATTACCCAGGGCAAGTGGGTATTAAACATAGTATCCCAGGGGTACAAATTTCATTTCCATACTTTGCCAATTCCAAACGGTTGGCCATATCTGCCACAAAATCAGTGGGCAGAGGCTCAGAAACAAGTTATGTCCCTCATGGATATGGGGGCTATTCAACCAGTACCAGAACAGGAAAAAGGACAAGGTTTTTATTCAAGACTGTTCCTGGTACCCAGAAAGGACAATGCCTGGTGTCCAATACTGAACTTATCAATTTTGAACACATTCCTGGACATTCCAAAATTCAAAATGCTGACTTTACAACAGCTACTGCCTATGCTGGGCAGGAACGCTTGGTTAGTGACTCTAGACTTAAAAGAGGCATACCTGCATATCCCAATAAGGGAATCATGCATAAGATACCTCCACTTCAAGGCAGGTTTTTTGCATTACCAATTCTCTGCACTGCCCTTTGGCTTATCTCCTGCTCCCAGGGTCTTTACAAAGTGTCTGGCACCAGTAATTGCATTCTGCAGACAAAGAAGCATTCAAATGTACCCTTATCTGGACGATTGTCTCAATCAAGCAGAGGACAAGGACACTTCTTCAACATCTGGCATTTGTAAAAAGGCTTCTAACATGCCTAGGGTACACAGTAAACTAAAAGAAATCCCAACTGGTACCCTCTCAAATAATTACATTCCTGGGTGCAAGCTTGAATACAACTGCCCAGATGGTTTACCTAACGCCAGGCAAACAAAGGCAACTGACAGCATACTTCGAACAAATGGCAACAAAAACCCAGTTATCTGCAAGACAAGTTCTGCAGGCTTTGGGGTTCATGGCATCCTGCATTCTACTAATTGCACATGTGAGACTGCATATGAGGAAACTACAATGGTACCTGAAAAGTTTATGGAGTCACAGTCTGGAAACAATGATTCCTCTCATTCCCTGCCTGCAATAGGAGTTTCTTTGGTGGGCAGAGACATGTAACCAAAACAAGGGACTGTCATTCACTCTACCCTCTGCCACCCAAACCCTAACTACAGATGCATCAGATTATGCTTGGGGGGACCCACCTGGCAGGGAGATGCATTCAGGGCAAATGGAGCACAAAGCAAATGCATTTGCATATCAACCAGAAAGAGATGCTAGCTGTTCAGAATGCTCTTGACAGCCTTCAAGGACTTACTTCATCCAGGACAACTACTGATAAAGACGGACAACACCATGGTTATGTGGTACATAAACAAGCAGGGGGGTACACGTTCCTACCCCCTTTGCAGACTAGCCATGGCATTTTGGAACACAGCTTTGACTTACCAAATACATCTTCAAGCTCAATTCCTGCCAGGAAAACAAAATACTCTGGCAGACGACCTAAGCAGAAATCTTGTGGACCTACACAAATGGAAACTGGATCCACAAATCTTCAGCATGTTAACATAGCAATGGGGAAGCCCAGACATTGATCTATTT
This sequence comes from Protopterus annectens, assembly GCF_019279795.1. Classification (NCBI taxonomy): domain Eukaryota; kingdom Metazoa; phylum Chordata; order Ceratodontiformes; family Protopteridae; genus Protopterus; species Protopterus annectens. The sequence goes on from NC_056745.1 coordinate 45,809,869, forward strand.
GCCTCTCCCCAAAATTATCAGCTGGACAAATTCTGCAGAAGAACTTATCACAGAAAAGCATGGAAAGTGGATGCCCTATCCTTCAGTTGGAAAAACCTATCAGTCTATGCCTTTCCCCCTCTGCCTCTCCTCTCCAAGGTCTTACTAAAAGTCAGACAGGAAAAAACAAAAATTATCCTAGTTGCTCCAGACTGGCCTCATCAGCACTGGTACCCAATTCTAAGGAATATGTCTCAACTTCCTCCTTGGTACTTGCCTCAAATACCTCATCTACTGTCTCAGCAGAACAATCAAATTCTGCAAACTCTGAACCTTGCAGCATGGCAGATCGTTTAATTATTCAAACACCTCTCAGTAAATCTGTGATGGATGTCATTTTGGAAGCCAGAAGGCCTAGTACTAGAAAATCTTGTGCTGCTAAATGGAAGAGATTATGTGCTTGGAACCAAGCACAAGGAACACACACACAGCAAAGCCCAATATTCCTCAGATTTTACAATATTTGACTGAGATGCTTGACAAGGGCCGATCTTTTTCTTCATTAAAAATACATGCCTCTGCCATGTCGGCTCATTACAACACAGAGCCTCCCCTCTTTTCTCATCCTCTGCGTAAACAGTATCTTAGAGGGGCCAAAAATTTAAGGCCTCCCAGAAGATCACCAACTCCTGCATGGGACCTCAACTTTGTGCTGGAAAAACTCACCCTGCCTCCTTTTGAACCAGCAGCTACTGTGGATATAAAATTTCTATCTTGGAAAACAGCTTTCCTCTTGGCAGTCACTTCAGCAAGAAGGGTTTCAGAACTACAGGCTCTCATGGCTGTGGAGCCTTTTATTACATTTTACCCGGACAGGGTGTCCCTCAGGACCAATCCTTCTTTTATGCCTAAGGTGGTATCCAGTGTGGCTCTTAACTAGACAATTCACCTGCCAACATTTTACCCAAATCCGCAGAACAAAGGGGAGCTGATTTTGCATTCACTGGATGTACATAGACAACTAAGATTCTACTTAAACAGGACAAAATCTCTAAGGAAGTGTGAGCAGCTACTGGTAGCATTTGCTGCAGGGTCAGAGGGGAAGGCTATATCAAAGCAGACTATTTCTAAGTGGATAAGCCACTGCATTCGTTTCTGCCACTTGCACCATGGTAAACCTGTGCCCAAGGGGATCGGGTCACATTCCACCAGGGCTGCCTCTACCTCAGCAGCTTTTCTCAGAGAGGTTCCAACCAAAGACATTCTAGAGGCTGCTACTTGGAGCTCTGTTCATACCTTCACAAAGCATTATCATTTGCCTCTCTTCTCCAAATCCGGGGCAGGCTTTGCCACTGCAGTTCTGCAGGGCCTTATAGCCGCTCCTAATGCTATTTACTTCCATCCTCCCATCCATAGCTTTGGGATTCTACTCAAATGTAATGACTGCAACAGTGAAACACGAATAACATAGTACAGTTGTGTACACTTACCATAAATGTAGATATTCGAGTGTATTCACTGTTGCAGTCCAGGTTACCCACCTGCCATCCCCCTTTTCTATAACTTTTCTTTCCTTCACTATATACTAAAGCCTTTGTGGTGTATTTGCTTTTAGATGAAGGAAAGTTTATGTTGCTAACAGTGCAGTTACATATATTTCTGTTTAGATATATATATATATATATATATATATATATATATATATATATATATATATATATATATACACTCCCCATTTGGGGGGGCACCTCACATCTGGGGCAAGAAAAAACGAATAAAATGGCGTCGGTTGCATGTTTTATACCCCTGATGACCTGACGTCATGGAAGAGGAGACAACAACCTACACAGGACCCAAGACTTTGTTATTCAGGCCGACTGAGGGCAACCTGCCAGCAGATTACCCAAATGTAATGACTGCAACAGTGAATACACTCTAACATCTACATTTATGGTAAGTGTATACAACTGTACTTTACTGGGTCTGTGCTCAGAAAGCATGCTTGGCTTAAGGAGCAATCTTTGCCTGATCATGTTAAAGCTAAATTGTTGGATGCTCCTTTAAACCAGGACCGCCTGTTTGGCAACAAGGCTGAGGAAGTTCTTAAAAAGATGGAAGATGAAGCTAAATCTATGCAAACTGTTAACGATTTTTTACAAGGTCAACCTCCTAGATTTAGTAGACACTGGCCCTCTAAGAATTGGCCCTTTCCAGCCCCTTCCAGGTCTTCTCAAGCCAAACACAGACACAGCAAAAACCCCAGGTTTCAGTCCCAGGGGACACACACAACTAAGCAGTGGGGGGCCTCCACTTCCAAATCTGGGAATAATAAGACTCCCCCCTATGGTAAACTATCTCAGTGACTCCTTTTAAAATCTCCAAGCACTTATCAACTGACTGCACCTTTGGGTGAAAGATTGCTCTTCATGCAAAGAATTGGGAACTCCATTACCCAAGACAAATGGGTTTTATATATAGTGTCCCAGGGATACAGATTTCACTTCCACGTGTTGCCAACACCAGGCGGGTGGCTGGACCTACCCCCAAATCAGTGGGCAGAGGCTCAAAAACAAGTACTTTCTCCCTTAAGCATGGGGGCTATTCAACTGGTCCCAGAAGAGGAAAAGGGACAAGGTTTCTGCTCGAGACTTTTCCTGGTACCCAGAAAAGATGATTCATGGCTTCCTATCCTGGACCTGTCTACCCTAAACACCTTTTTGGAGATTCCAAAATTCAAGATGCTGACTCTTCACCAATTACTTCCTATGCTAGGCAAAGATGCCTGGTTGGCAACACTAGATTTAAAAGAAGCATACCTGCACATCCCAGTCAGGGAATCTTGCAGAAGATACCTCCGCTTCAAAGCAGGCTACACGCGCTATCAGTTCTCTGCACTGCCCTTTGTGAATACCCTGGACGCAATAGATAAGCCAAAGTGCCTAGCTCCAGTTATTGCATTTTGCAGGCAAAGAAATATTCAGATATACCCATACCTGGATGATTGTCTAATTCAGGCAGAAAGCCAGCACACACTTTTGAATCATCTGGCCTTTGTACAAAGGGTTCTAACTTGTCTGGGATACACCATAAGCGAGAATAAATCACACCTGGTACCCTGTCAACAAATTATATTCCTGGGAGCAAGCTTGAATACAACTTCCCAGATGGCTTGCCTCACGCCAGAGAAACAAATTCATTTGACAACCTACTTCAAACAAGTGGCCACAAAAACCCTGCTATCTGCAAGACAAATACTGCAAGCTTTGGGGTTCATGGCCTCCTGCATTCTTCTAATTCCATATGCAAGACTGCATATGAGGAAACTACAGTGGTATCTAAAAAGCCTATGGTGTCAACATTCTCAAGACCTAGAAACAATGATTCATATCATACCTTGCCTATGCCTAGAGTTCCTTTGGTGGACAGAGGCCTGCCACCAAAACAAGGGACTACCTTTCACACCACCCCCTGCCGCCCAAACCCTAACAGATGCATCAGACTATGCATGGGGGATCACCTGGCAGGGAAGTGGATTCAGGGCAAATAGAACCCAAGTCAAATGCACCTGCATATCAATCAAAAAGAAATGTTAGCTGTACAGAATGCTCTGACAGCCTTCAAGGACCACATTCTTCCAGGACAACTAATGGTAAAGACGGACAACACCACTGTTATGTGGTACATAAACAAGCGGGGGGGTACACATTCTTACCCTTTCTGCAGACTAGCCATGGCATTGTGGAACACGGCCTTGATCTACCAAGTGCAACTACAAGCTCAATTCCTGCCAGGAAAATTGAATACACTGGCAGACAGACTAAGCAGAAATCTCATGGACCCACACGAGTGGAAACTGGAACCACGGATTTTCAGCATGTTGACAAGCAAATGGGGGAGCCCTGACATAGATCTGTTTGCCTCTCCCCACAACTGCCAATTGGACAAATTTTGCATAAGAATTCCTCACAAAAAAGCCTGGAAAGTGGATGCTCTGTCATTCAGCTGGAAAAACCTATCCATCTACGCCTTTCCCCCTCTGCCTTTCCTCTCCAAAGTTCTGCTGAAAGTCAAACAGGACAAACCAAGAATGATTTTAATTGCTCCAGACTGGCCACGCCAGCACTGGTACCCACTCCTGCGCAGTGTGTCACAAATTTCACCATGGCACCTGCCTCCGACACCTTCCTTACTGTCTCAGCAGGAGAACCAAATTCTGCACCCTCTGCTCCCAACATTGAATCTTGCAGTTTGGCTAATCACTTAAATCACCCTTAGCATCCCTCCGCAAACCTGTGATGGATGTCATCTTGGAGGCGAGAAGACCAAGTACTAGAAAATCTTATGCTGACAAATGGAAAAGATTCTGTGCCTGGAACCAATCTCAAGGAATGAGCACAGCAGCACCCAGTTTACCTCAGATTTTACAATACTTAACTGAGATGCTTCACAAGGGTCTGTCTTTTTCCTCCATTAAAATCCACGCCTCAGCCATTTCAGCTCATTATAACCCAGAACCTCCCCTCTTCTCTCATCCTCTTCTCAAGCAGTACCTCAGAGGGGCCAAAAACTTGAGACCACCCAGGAGAACTCTAACCCCTGCCTGGGACCTTAACTTTGTATTGGAGAAACTCACTCTACCTCCTTTCGAGCCAGCTGCTACTGCAGACTTAAAACTTATTTCTTGGAAAACAGCCTTCCTTTTAGCAATCACTTCAGCTAGAAGGATATTGGAGTTACAGGCCCTTATGGCAGTGGAGCCTTTCATCATCTTTCATGCGGAATGGGTGTCACTCAGGACCAATCTATCCTTCACGCCCAAGGTGGTATCCAGTGTGGCTCTTAATCAGTCCATTCATTTGCCACCTTTCTTTCCCAATCCACAGAACAAAGTGGAACGGATTCTGCATTCATTGAATGTGCACAGGCAACTTAGATTCTACTTGGACAGGACTAAGCCTCGAATAAAGTCTGAACAACTGCTGGTAGCATTTGCTGTGGGGCAGAGGGAAAGGCTATTTCAAAGCTGACCATTTCTAAATGGATAAGCCATTGCATCCATTTCTGCTATAAGCACCATGGAAAACCTATCCCCCAGGGGATCAGATCTCATTACACCAGGGCTGCATCTACTTCTGCAGCCTTTCTCAGAGGTGTTCCTACCAGGGATATTCTAGAAGCTGCTACTTGGAATTCAATTCATACTTTCACCAAGCATTATCATTTACCAATTTTCTCTAAATCCAGAGCTGGCTTTGCCACTGCTGTCTTGCATGGCCTTATAGCTGGTCCTAAAGCTGTGTAAATCCATCCTCCCAACCATAGCTTTGGGAATCTACCCAAATGTAATGACTGCAACAGTGAAACACGAAGAACATATTACAGTTGTGTCCACTTACCATAAATGTAGATGTTCGAATGTATTCACTGTTGCAGTCCTGGTTACCCTCCCTCCAGTCCCCTGTTTTTCTCTACTTTCTTTTAATAAGCTTAAAAGCCTTTTTGGTGTATTTGCTTTTGGTTGGAGGTATACTTTTGTGTTTTTTTTATTTTATTTTGTTCCCCATTAGGGGGGCAACTGACATCTGGGGCAAAAAAAACTGATGTAATGGCATTGGCTGCATGTTTTATACCCCTGACGACCTGATGTCATGGGAGAAGGGACAGCAACTGACACAGGACCTAAGACTTTGTTAATCAGGCCGACTGAGGGCAACCTGCCAGCAGATTATCCAAATGTAACGACTGCAACAGTGAATACACTCGAACATCTACACTTATGTTAAGTGTACACAGCTGTACTTTATGTATACTGCACACTCGAACATCTACATTTATGTTAAGTGTACACAGCTGTACTTTTTGAAGATATTCCCTTTATTTTCTTTCTTTTTTGGGTAAAGAGGTAAGTGTAGCAGCAATGAAGAGGAATTTGAAGCTGGAAGGACCAGGAGAGGATGCATCAGGATTACGGGCGACTGGAGTATTTAGCATTAGGGACTATGGTTTGTGATTAGTGCTGTGGAGAAAATGGAAATTTTAGGTTTAGGGACAGGTAAGAAGGCTAGGGATTGGGTTTAATGAGTGAAGGCAAGTTTTGGGTTTAGAGAACAGCTGAAATGTATATTTGTGTCAGTGTTTTGGATAAGCATTACTAGACGTTGTAGGGTTAGAGATTATGGTTAAGAAGTCAGTAATAGTTTCAAGTTCAGTGAAAGAAAGACAGGTTTATTTTCAGGAAGGGGCTAGGTGTATTACATTTATACTGCAGGGCTTGTGATTAGGTTTATAGGAGGATGATCAAATATTTTGTCTTCATGGTCTTATGAATGTGTTCTTGTGTATCCATTCAGGAAAAAGACACATTGTTCGATTTCTGTTTTCAAGATGGATCCTGGGATATTCTTTTCAGTTTGGTGGGGGAAGAAGAGAACAGTGATTAACTTTGGAAAGGGGCGAATGCATACACCACTCATATACGCTGTGCCAACACCTTCCACACATTACTAAATACCCTTTCCTTATCAGCAGCAAATGCTGATGTATGGGAGTTTACATGCATACATCACTCATATACGCTGAGCCAATACATTCCACACATTGCTAAATACCCTTTCCTTATCAGCAGCAAATGCTGATGTATGGGAGTTTTAGTAGGCTGGAATATGGCAATGTTTTGTGACTTCATATTAGTAGTATTTCAGTGTTTTGTGCCTTCAAATGTCAGACAATTTCCACCTCACCACCATGGCCAAAAAGGGAAAATAACTTGGTTATACCCAAACCACCACTGAAACGCTGGAAGTTTTTATTGTACAGTGAGCTTTCTCTTTGTTACATCAGACTTTAGCAGAATGAATTTGTGGTATGCCTTGTATGATTTTACATTGTTAAAACTATTCACTTTAAATAATAACTTAATCAAATTATATACTGATAAAATAGTTAAAACACCATAGCTTGATTTTAGAACGCATGTGTGACAATATTTGAGCTATGACTACTGTGAGCAAACCTTTTAAAGTCTTTTTGCAAGATTTTTGAATTAATCCAAATTTAATGGTGGTACAAAGGTCAGAAATAGAGGACAACTTTATACATTACACCCCAGAGCTGCGCATCACACTGCAACCTGCCAGATTGTTCAACAGTTTAGCAGTTATGTTGGCATTGTCACCCCCTCCTCCCACCACATCTGAGGGGTGAGCAATTTGCTGACAACACAAACATTCGTTTTGAATTGTTGATCCTTCCCTCTTGTGATATTTCCATACAGCGCATATGGATACATTTTTTTGTTATTTTTCTGTCATGCTGGTTATGGTAGTCTACAGTTAGAGTAATCATCATTGGTTCATATGGTTTGTTTCATTGCGTACTGGAAAAAATGTTACAGTTTTCTCATTTAACTTGATCTAAAACCTCATCTGTTTGTTTTGTTCCCCCATTAAGTCTCATTTTCCATGATAGGACCTTGTTTGTTTCTTACCTTTGACCTCTTTCTTCTGCAAAGGTAACGTACCACAAGGAACTCCATCTTAAATTAAATGTGCATGCCTATAGAGGAAAGCATAGTGAGCCTTGAACCACCATTTTTTTGTAACCGAGAAATTTCATCTGGGCGTTAAAACCACTTTTCAGCAAAGGCTTGAGGAGAAGGCTCAACTAGCACATTTAAATTAAGTTGCACTTGTATGTATATTAAAATAAACACATGTAGGCACTGTAATAGGTAGGTTGCCTAGTGAAATAATTCATTGTACATCAGGGAAGTGCTTCTGCATACGTGGTCAGACTGCCACAACATGCTTGGGTGGGATGAAAGGCTGCGTGACCTACATTATATTGTTGATTTTTGGCATAGCTCACCCACATATTTTGGACAATATTGCTGCTTTTTTTTACTGCTGTGTCTTATTCTGTTTCTATTTACATATTTCTGACTTTGTCATTTCTGTTTATGATTATACTCCGTTTTTGGCTCAGTGACATAAATGTTATTACTTGCACAAAAGTACCAGCATGGAGCAACCATATATTTTGGGCAATATTCCCGGCTGTATCAGTCATATGTGGAAGGGCTCTGTAATATCCAAGTGTTATACTATTTGACTGACTGACTCCGGTTTTCTCCTTACTGATGATAATGAGTCTGTGTTGCATAACAGCTGCACAACGTAATACAATGAATGCCCACTCAACAGGTTATGTGCAGCAATTATCACCTATGTCTCAGCATGCATACCTTGTATGAATGCAATGTAGGTCATTATCACATTAACAATAAGTGCAGTTACAATGTAGCACTGTCATTATCACTTTTCAGGTAAAAGTCTCAGCAGCTGTCAGTGTGATTCACATAAGTACAATTCATTATCACATTGCTAAATGCATACGCTAGATTTGTTTTTTCTCTACTTGTAGTTATTGCAAGACACCCCCACAGACCAGTTTTGTCGGTCACTTGTACAGTTTTGAGAAATGTAATAAATATATGATGCAAAATCTGGAAAGTCTGAAATGCTCGACATTTGCAAAAAATTACAGGGATAGATTTTAAATGTGCTTTTTAACTTTGAAGGTTACTGGAATAACAGGATTTCTGCTAGAATGTATTTTCTGAAGGATATGAATGTGTACATTAATATTTAGTGACTTACATCCTCTGTGGTGTGCCTGAAAACCGCAAATATGAGACACCAACCACAATTATGAACCTAAACATGGACATGGACAGTTAAGACACACAACTCATTAAAGGCAGTATTACTTACAGGATGGAAAAAGAACTGTCTGTATGCTGGACAAATGTACAGCTATCGTAATTTCCTTAGGGCTTTGCTTATGAAAATTGTTATTGTTTCTTATTTGGTGAATATCTTTGTTAGGGAACATGTCAGCATGCTAAGTTTTAGCTCATTTTGAAGACTATTAGTACTTGCAGGATATAACAAAGAATTGTGTTTGTATGCTGTGCACATGTCCAGATATGACAGTTTGTTTGAGACCATGGTTATGAAAATTTGAACTTTTTCCATATTTTGCTAAATAACTTTGTCAGGGAACATGTCAGCAGGTTAAGTAATTGTTACAGGATGGGAAAAGAACTGTCTGTATGCTGGACAAATGTAGAGCTATCATATTTCGTTTAGGGCTTTGGGTATGGAAATTGGGATTTATTTCATAATTTGGTAAATAACTTTGATAGAGAGCATGTAATTTTGCTAAGTGATACTTCATTTTGAAGACAGTATTGATAGTTCCAACATGGTAAAAGAATGGTGCATGTCTGTTGTGCACATGTGCAGATATCAAAGTTTGTTTTGGACTTAGGTTATGGAAATTATGATTTTTTTCATATTTTGCTAAATAACTTTACAAGGGAACATGTCTGTGTGCCAAGTAATACCTCATTTTGAAGACAGTATTGCTGATTCCAACATGGTAAAAGAATGGTGCTTGTATGTTGTACATATATTAAAGTTTGTTTCTGACTTAGGTTGTGGAAATTATCATTTTGTTTTCATATTTTGCTAAATAACTTTGCAAGGGAGAATGTCAGTGTGCCAAGTAATACCTCATTTTGAAGACAGTGTTACTCCTTGCAACTTGGTAAAAGAACTGTGTCTGTGCACTGTACACATGTACAGATATCACAGTTTGTGCTAGTCTTGTACGATTATGAAAATTATACATTTCCAATACTTCTCATTATTATGCCCGTATCTATGCAAGGGAGCATGGGGATCACACAAGTGGTGCATCATTTTGAAGCTGACATTCAGATGCACAACCTCTACATTGATGTGGAGGCTCTGTCTGTTACAGGTGAAGAGATATTATGCTTTGTTTATTTATCAGTTATGAGAAATAATATATTAATCATATTTCTGTGAATATCTCAAGAAAGGAGCATCACACAGTAATGGTTAAGGTATCATTTTAAAGCTGACATTCATACTAACAAATTAAATTCAAATTGTATGGGTCTGCATGTTACATTGACCAAGATATTGTGCTTTGCTTTTCCAAAAAGGTAAAAAAATATGCACAATGTCAACATTCCTTGCCAAATATTTAATAATGACTTTGATATGCACTATCGACATTTACACTGTTGGGAAGGTCAGTGTCTGCTGAACAACTTTCGTGTTTACATTTTTAGTCTAGCTCTTATAGTTAGTTATGAACATTTGTTTTCTGTATGGTATTAGAAATGGATTTTCTGAAAATGAGCTCAGGCTGCACTGTTGTTCCTATGGTGGAATTAAGCAGACAGCTTTTTCGGAGCTGCTCCGGAGTGAATGAGTTAATGGTGGACTTTCCTTTTCTTCAATCAAAACAAACAGTTCCTGAGGGGAGCTAGTAATCTTAGACCTCCCAGAAGAGCTCTTACCCCTGCTTGGGGTCTTAATTTTGTCCTGGAAAAACTTACTCTGCCTCCCTTTGAACCAGCTGCCTCTGCAGATTTGAAGTCTTATGTCATGGAAGACTGCTTTCCTTTTAGCTATTGCTTCAGCTAGAAGGGTATCGGAGCTGCAGGCCTTAATGGCAGTAGAACCTTTCATTATTTTTCACTCAGGTCGGGTTTCCTCTGAGAACTAATCCCTCCTTTATGCCTAAGGTAGTTTACAGTTTAACCCTTAGCCAGTCTATTCACCTGCCTACATTTTTCAACCATCCCCAAAATAAAGGGAGAAAGGATTCCGCACTCTCTTGATGTGCATCGACAGCTGAGATTTTACTTAGGACTAATTCCTTTTGAAAATCTAAGCAGTTATTGGTTAGTTTTGCTCCTGGGGCTCAGGGTAAAGCTATTTCAAAACAAATTATCTCCAAATGGATTGCTCATTGTATTCACTTTTGTTACCTGCAGTATGGGAAGGTTCCCCCTCAGGGTATTAGGACCCATTCTACTAGAGCAGCCTCTACCTCTGCAGCCTTTCTGAGAGGTGTGCCTACTAAGGACATTCTAGAAGCAGCTTCTTGGTCTTCTGTCCATTCTTTCACAAAGCATTACAATCTACATTTGTTTTCTACATCCAGGGCTGGTTTTGCCTCTACAGTTTTGCAGGGCCTTCTTACCAACCCTTAATCTGTGATCCCCCCCCCCCTTTGTCTTCTTCCTGGGCTTTGGGAATCAACCCACATGTGAGGACTGCAACAGTGAAACACGAAGAACATAGTACAGTTGTGTACACTTACCATAAATGTAGATGTTCGAGTGTATTCACTACTGCAGTCCTGGTTTCCCACCCTCCATTCCCCCTTTTTTCCTAAGGCACAGACTATATATTTTTTATTTTTTTGTATGACGTGTCCAAGGTGCTACCATTCCTGGGTTAGCCTTCTTTTGGGGGCTCCTGACAGTTAAGGCAAGAAAAACTGAGGAAATGGCATCAGCTGCCTCCCTTTATACCTGACATTCCGACATGAGTTTTACTACTGGCGGCAGATGACATCATATACCAAGGACTCTGGTATTTGGGCAGACTGAGGGCTACCGGGAGCCGGATAACCCATATGTGAGGACTGCAACAGTTAATACACTCAACATCTACATTTATGGTAAGTGTACACAACTGTACTTTTTGTTTGGAACTAAGGCTAAAGCAGTTTTAAGAAGCTGGCAGGCAAGGCTAAATCCATGCAGACTGTCAAGAACTTCGTAGGTAAGTACTAGGCTAGCTGCACTTGTGGGCTGTTTTATGCCCAGACACTTTCCGTTTTTTTGTGCTTGAAATAACCTGTCTCATTAGGTTATAGATTGGCCTTACCCATCCCATGGTTGGTAATTATTATGTATTACCCAAAAGATAATAACTGGAGTCTTAGCATAGATAATCTGAGAGAATCCGTGCATGGGATAAAGTATTTAGGAGCTGCCTCTGTCCATTAGTAGTACAGGGGGCAGTCCATGGATAAATGTTCTGTTTCCCATCCATAGATGTAAGTTGCACTTGAAAATGGACGGGGATGAACTTTGTTTTATGTGAATGAGGGAGTCTATTCAACGGCAGCTGTATCCTGTACAGTAGATACCATATCATATCCTTTCATATTATATCAGATATGCAGACATGGCCACATACATTTAGCAGGAATTACCCTCCAGCACCATGATCCTTTCCTTCCTCTCGACCAAGGCAAAGAGGGGGAAGGACCAGAAGGGATGGACAGCAAAAAGAGCAGAGGAGATTGCAACCAGACGAAGGAAACGGGCCCCTTCAAGGTCTCTGCAGACAGCAGCCATGACTCAACCAGGCGCCTCCTTGTTCCCCAGCCCTCTCCTGTCTGCTTCTTCCAAACTAGGAAGAAGGGTATCCCTGTTCTTAAAGGATGGACAAACATCCCTCAGGACTATTGGGTCCTACACATAATAAAATCATGTTGCAAACTGAAATTTGCCTCACTTACAAAGCTGGTAGGTATTCCCTTCATCCTAAAGGGATAACTAAAGAAGGCATTAATACAAGTAGATCTGTTGTTGACTTAGGGCTGCATAGAACCAGGTCCTCTGAAAGAAGTGGCACAGGATTTTACCCAAGGCTGTTCCTAGTCTTAAAAGATGGAACCTGGTGGCCTGTTTGGACCTGTCAAGCCTAATCAGGTTGCTGCTGGTCCTCAGTTCAAAAATGCTTACCCTACAAAAACATCTGCCCATGTTATTACCTTGTGTGTTTTGGTTACTGTATATCTAAAAGATGCCTCCATGTTCTCACTCCAAGAGCTCATAGGAGGTAGCTGCACTTCAGAGTAGCTGAGAAGCAGCAAGCTTCTGTTCTACCCTTTGGCTCGTTTCCTGCACACACTGTTTTCACAAAGTGTCTGACTCCAGTAATTGCTTTCTGCAGGACAAAGGGTATTCAGATTTACCCCTGTGTAGACGATTGCTTGAGTCTCACCAAATCTGTAAAAAGGAACTTCAGTCGTGCCTTCACCAGACCATGACCATTTTCTCAGAAAGTGTCAATTTCAGTGGAAAGAAGTCAAACTTGACTGCTAGGGACCCTGCTAGACATGGAAAATAAGTCATCCTCCTAATCCAGTACTTGTAGTCCCTTTTGAGCCAAACAATCCTTTCAGTCAGGGGAAGTCCTGTGAACCTTGAGACACTTGGCATCTTGTATCCTGATGTCCCCCTGGCAATGTGTGGTGTCAACAGACATTCCCTCAACCTCAAGACACAGCTTCTTTCTTGCCTAAACAAATAAGTTAATGTGGTGGATACAAGCTAGCACTATGAACAATGGGGTGCCCTTTCAAATCCAGCCCAAAAATGAGAGTTTGGCCACAGATGCTTCAGACCTGACTAGGGGGTGCACATTCCAGTGGTCTCCAAGTTCAGGGCACATGGGACCAAACATTCCAGAAAAGTCATATAAAGCAAAAAGAAATGTTGGCAGTTCTCAAAGACATAATAGCATTCAAAGTACTCTGTGAAACCAGGGTTTCTCTTAGTAAAGACAGACAATGCCTCAGTGATGTGGTACATAAACAGGGAGGTGTCTACTCTTACTCTGTGTCATTTAGCCATGCAGCTCTGGGAAGCAGCCGACTCCACAGTTCATCTGATGGCCCACTATCTTCAGGGGGCAAACCCACAAGAATGGCTTTTTTGAAAACTAACACAGAAATGGGGTGTGCCAGAAGTAAGACCTTTTTACCACAAAAGAAAATAGCCAATAAGAAAAGTATTGCACAAGTGCCACAGACAACAGAGCCTGCAGGGTGGATGCCTTCTCTTTTCACTGGACAGGTCTGTTTCTGTTTTTCTCCCCTCCCGTACCTCTCATTCCCAGGCTGCTACTGAAAGTCAGGGATGAAGCAGGAAGGGTGATCCTAACAGCACCCTATTGGCCAAGGCAGTGTTGCTTTCCCATTCTACACAGCTTGAAATTACAGTAACCTTGGCTGCTCCCTCAGAAGCTAAACTGTTAACCGAGAACAGGGGAACATCTTACACTCCAACATTAGCATCTTGAGGTTGATAGCCTGGATGATTTAATCCTTTCACCATGAAGGCTCTCTTTTGATAAGGACATCATTGTTTCGAAAGAGGCCAGAAAACCAAGTACAAGAAAAATCATGCACATCAAACTGGAAAAGATTTACTGTGTGGTGCTACTTCAAGGGTCAGCTACTACTCTCAGCAAAATGTCATGTGGTGATAACCTATTTAGTTGAGCTGTTTAGCTCTGGCCTTTCTCAGTCTTTAGTCAGAATCCTTGCATCAGCCATTGCTGCCGGCCTATCTGTTTTTTTTTTTTTTTTTAATTCTTTTTTGAAACAATTTTTGAAGAACATCATCCACCTCTGGTTTCCCAGGAGAGCACTCCCTTCCCTCAGGATATCAAACTTTATTTTGGAGACTTTTACCCTGACACCCTTTGAACCTGCAGCTACCTCTGCCTTTGTTTCTTTCCTAGAAGACTGACTTTCTGGAGGCTATAACCTCAAATAGGATGGTCTTGGAACTGCAAGCCCTAATGTGTACTGAACCCTTCTTGATTTTCCACCTCCATGCCCGTAGTGGTTACAGAAGTATCTCTGAACCAGTCTGTACACCTCCCTGACTTCTTCCCTTATTCTCAAGAAAAAAAAGAAAGAGCATTTCCCTTTCCATCTCCCCTAATGTCCTTCTCAGTAAAGGTAAATAAAAAAAGCAAAAGAAAAAGGTCTGTATGCTGCTGAATGTTCACCCTCTCCAAAAGCCCCATCTGAGGAGGCACCACAAAAGAAGACGTGTAAGAGGAAACATCTAGACTTCCCTGAGGAGTCAGTGACATCAGACACGGACCTCGATGATTCAGAGGGGTCCCCACGGTCGCCTACTGAAAATGTCTCATTCACAGACACCTTAGAAGTCCTTAAGCAGATAGGCAGCTGGAAGGCCAATAACCCTTCTGATGATGATTCTGTATACATGAAGGCTTTTTGTTCTCAACCTTCCTCCTCTTGCGTGTTTCTGACTTTCAATGAACTCTTGGACTTGGTTTGTCTGAAGGTGTGGTAGTCTCCGGATACTGTGGAACCTGTCCCTTGGAGGTCTAACAAATTTATCACTGCACCAGAAGGTAAATCTTTCCTGACCAAGCGGGTGCCAGTAGATGCTATGGTGGTGGCGGTGGCCACTAAAAAAGAGATGTCTGAGATGTCCACAGCTGTTCATCCACCAAATAGGGAGTTACATGCAATGGATAGGTATGGGAAGCGCATCTTCTCATCAGCAACCTTTACTCTACGGTCCATGAATTACCTAACTCACTTTACAAGACTACAGAGAGATCACCTAAAGGAGCTTGGAGATACTCTCCAGGGTAGTGTAGCTGCAGGAGTCTCTGATAAAGTAACTTTTCAGCTCTCCACTCTAAACCCTATAGTCAACTTTTCCATGAGGCTCATTTCATATGCAGCCGATGGAGCAGGCAGATCAACCGGTACAGGAATTGCCCTTAGGAGACATTCCTGGATGCACTTGTGTTCATTTATAGAACCTTTCAAGTAATCCTTTACCAACACCTCTTTTGATGGCTCATCCTTCTTTGGGCCCAAAGTAAAGGAAACACTGACAAGGTGCGAGCAGGAAGGAAAGACTCTCTCTGCCGTTGGAGTCCATTTTTTCCACTCCTTCAGGACCATATCCTAAGGGTCAAAAGGGTGGAAAGATGTGGTTCCAAAAAACCCAGGGAGCCTTTCAGGACACACTTGGTGAACCCCCCCCCCCCCCAGGGGCAGAGGAGGGAGTAATAATGGAAGATGCTGGCCACGTGGCAGAGGGGGTCCGCAGAAACAGGGCAATCTAATAAGCCCTTCCAGCGTTCCTGAAAGGAAATCCAACTGCTCTACTCTGGAGGCAGTCTGGGGTCACTTGTCTTTGTACCCAGACGCCTTGGCTAAAAATCACAAAGGACAAATGGGTAAAAAGGATCATATCGAAAGGGTATGCTGTCCCCTTCTCCAACCCTCCCCCAACTTTGAAAATAATTCTGGACATTCCACCCAGTCACAGGAATCCAACATCAACCAAAATTCAAAGGTTGCTAGAAAAAAAAAGTCCTCCAACCACTCGCCACAGACCAGGTAAGAGCCAGAACTTACTCGAGATTCTTTTTAGTTCCAAAGAAAATGGAGGACTGGAGACCATTATTGGATCTCAGCACATTAAACAAGTCAGTAGAAAAGACAAAGTTCCGGATGGTCATGCTACAGTCAATTCTTCCCTTTCTGGGAAAAGTTGATTGGATGTGCTCTATAGACCTTCAGGATGTGTACTACCACATAAAGATGGACGGGCCATCCAGGAGCCACTTGCTCTTCTGGCTGGGAGCCAATCGCTACCAATTCCAAGCACTGCCCTTTGGGCTCACTACAGCGCCCAGAGTGTTCACCAAATGTATGGCAGTGGTTACAGCCCACCTGAGGCATGTAGGATTCTGGACGTTTCTATACCTAGATGACTGGCTCCTTACCGCCACTACCAAGTAGCTACTACTACAGGCAATAGACAACACTTTGGCCCTATGTGCTCAACTTGTTATCACAATCAACTACGAAATGTCTGCCTTATTGCTATTGCAGCATATCGCATTTATAGGCATAGAATTAAATTTGGTAACTATGATGGTAACTCTTCCACAAGAACAAATACAATTTCTTCGCACACAAATTCAAACCCTACTTTAGAAAATGAGAGTATAAGCAAGAACTGTTCTCAAAGTTTTAGGGACAATGGCAGCAGCTGTCACCGTACTCCCCTTAGCTCACATGCACATGCGGATTCTGCAATGGCTTCTCTTTATTCAATGGTCAATCCAGGACTTACCGATGTCATACCAGATAATTCTGACAGAAACTTGCAAAAGGGACTTAGCCTGGTGGATAAACTCTGATCAAGTCACCATAGATCATCCTTTCACCGTACCTCCCCTATCAGCCACAGTGACCACGGATGCTTCTCAGATAGGGTGGGCGTTATCAGGGAAAGATGGCCCAAGGCACTTGCAAGAACACTAGGCTCACCTGCACATCAACGTGCTGGAGATGAGAGCAGTGCTACTGGCGTTGCAGGCATTTCAACACCGTCTTCCTCTAGGCATGATTGCAATCCAGACGAACAACACATCAATGGTATGGTACATAAACAAGCAAGGAGAAACAAAGTCTTGCCCTCTTTGTCAAGAGGCCCTCAGAGTATGGCAATGGGCAAGCTCATCTCAGTGCTTTCCTTATATCAACGCATATCCCGGGGAAATCCAACATGATGGAGGACAAGCTCAGCAGGGCAATTCTAATGCCCCACGAGTGGTCCCTGAAACCAGATGTAGTGGAAATGATTTTTCGCAAATGGGGCCAGCCTTGCTGTGATCTCTTTGCCATGTCCATGAACATGAAATGCAGCAACTATTTTGCCCTGATCCCTCCACCGGGGGAGTCACCGAGGGATGCACTTGTGCACGATTGGCCCCTGGTCTCCTTTATGCCCCCCCCCCTTTCCACTGATACCAAGAGTACTTCAGAAAGCCAGTTCACTGGGAAGGACATTAATCCTCATAGCGCCTTACGGCCTTGTCAAATTTAGTTCCCCTTCCTACAGCCTCATCTACAGGAAGAACCATGGATCCTGGACCCAATACCAGATCTCCTGACACATTCTTCAGGTGCCCTTCATCCTTCTCTGTCAACCCTCAAGCTTGAGAGCTTGGCTGCTCAGATTCCCAAGATAGCCAGGTCACAGAATCTTTCATCTGCAGAAAGACCCGTCTTAATCTCTTCTCACAAATCATTCACAAGAAAATTGTACCTCAGTAAATGGAGGAAATTTTCTATCTGGGCCACTCAAAGTAGTATTGACTCATATTCAGCATCCATTTCATCTATTCTCGAGTTCTTGCTTAAACTTGTTAATGCAGGAGCTGCGGTGTCTACTGTCAAGAGTCCAGTTAGCAGCTATCTCAAATTTTCATATTGGCAATGAAGATTCAAGTATGTCTCACAGGCTAGCAAAAGCCTTCCTAAGAGGTACAAACTTACTAAGACCATATATTAGGCCACCCTTGCCCCCATGGAATTTCAACTTCATTTTGTCCAAAATAATTCTTCCCCCTTTTGAACCTGCATCATTGTGTGATAAAAATATCTTGCCTGGAAAACTGCTTTCTTAGTGGCCATCACTTCAGCCAGAAGAGTATCAGAGTTGCAGGCCTTGTTCATTAAACCTCCATACATGCTGTTCCACAATCATAGAGTATCATTACGTATGAACCTATCCTTTTTGCCAAAGGTATGGTCAGAGTTTAGCCTTAATCAAGCTGTTGAATTACCAGTATTCTTCCCAATATATGGCAGTAAGGCAGAATACAGGCTACACCAGCTGGATGTTCATAGACCACTGCGTTTTACCTACAAAGAACAAAAGACTTTAAAAAATCGGACAGACTTTTTGTATCCTATTCAGAAAGTAAAAAAGGTCTTCCAGTAGCAAAAACTACTTTTGTCAAACTGCCTGTCTTCTCAATGCATTTTGTTTGTGTATAATTCATCACACAAAGAATTACCACAAGGAATCAAAGCACATTCAACAAGGGCAATATCTACTTCCTCTGCTTTCCGTGCTAGGCAATTCATTGATACTATTTGTGCAGCAGCTACATGGGCTAAGCCTCCTACGTTTATCACTTATTACAAAGTAGACATGGCCTCCAGAGACAGGGACCTTTTTGGTTCCACTATTCTGGAGAGTGTACTCCCTTGAGCCACTCAAAAAGAAAGGTGCTAGGGATGCTGTCCCATCAGTCAAGAATGAGGGCGAGGTAGGACAACTGCACATATAGAAGTCATGTACCTACCATAATGTTCCATGTGAGTTGTCCATCTCACCCTTCATTCTTGCATCCCACCCACCTTGACCCCCTGCCTTGATTTCTGGAAGAACGAGAGGTGGTTCTACTCTTGGCAACTGGTCTTTGTCCCACTTCTGAGTCCGGTAAAGAGTATTATTTGTGTAGATATCTTTCTCGATGTATATATATATATATATATATATATATATATATATATATATATATATATATGGAAATAATTGTTACATCTGCAAACAAGATCTGGGGAATGCCCTATGGCATCATGGGATAGAGCCACGAGCTAGCTGCAGACCTCTAGCTTTAGAAAACGGCCGAGTCAGAATGGAGGATCGGTTCTGAACCCATCAGTCAGGAATGAAGGGTGAGATGGACAACTCACATGGAACGTTATGGTAGGTACAGAACTTTTTTTTTCTAACCCCACTGTATTGCAATCACCATACAGAATATACACATAATGTCTAAATCACTTACCTGTATGGCTCAAAAACACGTACAGATTGGCAAAATAAACACTATGTAAATTCGTTCCCTATATAAATAATTATATAAATAAAACCTTCAATGGCTTATAGTGATACCACATGATTAACAGATTAAACTATAGCATTTACATGTTTGATGATACACTACTCTGTTATACATTTTCAGTGTTATGAAATTCGATGTTATGAGTTTTAGATGTTTTGGGTTTTCGATGTTATGGTCTCAGTGTTTTGAGTTTCGATGTTATGAGAATTAGATTTTGAAGGGGAACCATGTGTATATGTACATAGGTATATATGTAGAGTGTGTGTGTGTGTGTGTGTGTGTGTGTGTGTGTGTGTGTGTGTGTGTGTGTGTGTGTGTGTGTGTGTGTGTGTGTGTGTGTGTGTGTGTGTGTGTGTGTGTGTGTGTGTGAAAAACAGATAATGAGATTGGCTCTATACACCACAGCCTCTTCCTACTTTCCTCTTTTGATTGCTAACCCTCCTAGCCTAAGACCTGCTTCCCTCCTCTTTCCTCTTTTATCACCTATTTCTATATAACATTTATATTGTATATACTTTAATATTCCTATCTCTTAGCTTACCTCAATACTATTGTGTCCTCTCAACCGTAACACTTACTACCATCTTATTAAGCCCAATCATATTCCCCCACTTTATAATTCACTTCTACCTTACTTACTTATAAAAATGACCCTCAACTTATCCACACTACTTATACTCTCAGTGCTACTATTAACCTCACTTTTCTCTACTTATCTCCTTTCCTTCATAGAATACCCACTCCATATTCAGCTAACCCACATACAGAAACATACTTCTTCTTTCCAGACTCCTCTCAATTCCTTCCTAAATATCAACTCCACCTCTAGCTACAACTTACCTAAATTCCATAGACACTCTCACCTTACCTACACCCTACCCTCAGATAAAAAAGTAAAACCTCTAACCCTTCTAAACAGTAACCCTACACCCATACCTGATGACCCTACCCTACAAGACGGTGATGTTCACCCCAACCCTGGCCCCATGAACCCTTCTTCTCAAACACCCAGACCAATCCCGAATAATACCCTTCTCTTAGGACATCTTAACATACGTAGTGTAAACAATAAAGTACCCTACCTACATGCCCTCTTAGACACTCACTGTTTTGACATTCTCTGTCTCACTGAAACCTGGCTTAAACCAGCCACCAAAGACACTGAAATCATACCCCAAGGCTATAATATACTAAGGTTTGACCGTACCAAACGAAAGGGTGGTGGTGTAGCAATTCTGTTTAAGAACCATCTCAACATCTCTACCCTTTCAGCCTGTCCAACCCAAGACAATAAAGTGGAAGCCATCATCACTAAACTCCAACTAAATGCTAAGAAAGCCCTTTACATAATCTGTATGTACATACCACCGGGCAACAATATACCTATCTTAGAAGACTTTCTTAGTTGGGTTTCCATGAACTACCCCCAAGAAACCATAATTATTGGTGACTTTAATATAGATTGGAATATGATTAACACTGACAATCCCACCTCTCACATAAACCTAAATGGTTTCACACAAACCATTACCTCTACTACAAGGCTTAATAAACAAAATAAAAAACAAACTATTTTAGACTGGATACTCATAAACAAAGTTAACATCACATATAAAGTAGGAACTATGCCTGATGATCTCAGTGATCATTACTTAACCTACATCACAAGAGAGAAGACTGACTATCTACACCTCCCTAATATAAGAAACATTCGTTCTACCAAACATTTTAAAGCTGACCTATTTCAAAACGAACTCAGAGCTTGCAACTGGAACCCCTTAAAAATACTTCCACTGAATGAAGCAGTAATATTCTTTAATTCAACATTTCTCTCTATTTTGAATAAACATGCCCCTGAGCGAACCATCAGAATGAAGTCAAATTCTGCCCCATGGCTCTCAAATGAAACTAGGAAACTAATCCTCTCTAAAAACAAAGTTTGGGCCAAATGGAGATGCCTTAGAATTAACTCTGACTTCCTTCTTTTTCGCCAACTAAGAAACCTTACCAAAAAAGCTATAATAAATGACAAAAGAAAGTTCTACTGTGAACTACAAGAAACCCATTTTAACAAACCAAAACAATTCTGGTCCTCAATCAATAGACTCCTATCACCAGGAACTGCCAAAACTCCCTCCCCACTAAATGCTGACCCAGACACCCCTCACCAGACTGCAAATGCTTTTAACTCTTTCTTTTTTGAAACCATTCAATCTCTTGCTGGTCAACTGAACACTAATAACTTCTACCCTCCAAATAATCTAGTAGACTCTTCTTACAGCTTCTCTCTACAACCTATCTCTACCTCTTTCATCTACAGGCTTATCTCCAAACTAAAACCCTGTACCCCCTCTGCTGATAAACTCCCTTCCATCTTTCTGCAAATGGCAGCCAAAGAAATTGCATACCCAATATCTATACTTATAAACAGGACCATCCAGGAGGGAACAATCCCTGATATCTGGAAAGTCTCTCATATTATCCCTCTACACAAAGGCGGTAACTCTATTGACTTCTCTAACTTTAGACCAATTGCACTTCTCTCACCTTTAGCAAAGATTATGGAGAAATGTATTCATCAGCAACTTGTACAGTACCTCTCCCTACACAATATCATAGCTAACTGTCAACATGGCTTTAGACCCCACCATAGCACCACCACTGCCCTCCTTTCCTTTGTTGATACTATCAACAGCAATCGCAATAATAACCTTCTCTCTTCTGCTCTTTTCATTGACCTTTCAAAAGCTTTTGACATGGTTAACCACTCTGCTTTAATTACTATTCTTGAATCCCTTTCATTTGATAAGCTTACTTTTAAAATGGTTTAGTTCATATCTCAGCAACAGACAACAAGCTGTTCTTTGGGACAAACACATCTCCTCCTTACTCCCCATTTCTATTGGAGTCCCTCAGGGCTCTATTCTTGGACCACTTCTCTTCTCCCTTTTTATAAATGATCTCCACTCTGTTATTCCTCAAGCCACCTGCATTCAATATGCTGATGACTCCACTATTATCTGTTCAGCATCTTCCTCTTCTAAGCTAATCTCACTAACCCAACAAATCTTCAACACAGTAGAAACTTGGTTTACTAGACGATATCTTCTCCTTAATGCTAAAAAAACTAAACTCCTCCTCTTCACCCCCACCACTGCATCCTCCCCATTACATTTCACCATCTTGTCTAACAACAACACAGTCATCTCTCCTGACTTGACAACTAAACTACTTGGCATAACCATCGATAATAATCTCTCTTTTGGTCAACACATCAACAACACCATCAAATCAGTAAACAGAAAGATTGGATCCCTTTACCGTATTAAACCATTTCTTACCCCATCTGCTAGAGCTACTATTGCCCACTCCCATCTCATATCCACTCTCTTTTATGCCTCTCCTATCTTCACCAACCTCAAGAAAACTAACCTAAACAAACTTGCAACCTGCTATAATAACATTGCCCGCTTCGCCACTGGTAACCCCTTCAAAACCCATCACTGCCTTAATTTGAAACATCTAGGCTGGCTAGAACTAAAAATCATCTTGCAATCTCTCAACTTACTATTGCCCATAAAATTCTGTACCAACCTGAAAACACCCTATTCTATCTCAGCTCTTACTCCCTTATAACAATCTTACCTCCTTCGCTCCTCTTCTAAACTCTTGACCAAACCCATAAAAGCTCACAACTTAGCTGGTGACTCTTTATTCACTAATACTGTAGGCGAATATGGAATTTGCTACCTAGGGATATAACTCTAATTACATCCCTACCTCTCTTCAAACAACAAATCAAACTGTACTTCCAAAACCACTGGCTTTGCTCATGTAATACACCAGACTGACTTCTCCCCTCTCCTGACCTTTTTACCCTATCTTGTGCTGATGACCTAGCATTTATCTTTCTTTTCCCTAATATTTCCTTCTATGCTCTGACCTATTTCTCTTACCTCTCCCATATCCTCTTGTTTGTATCATTTATTTATATTCCTCTTGCTGTCTTTTTCTCATGTTCTTCTCCCATTTCTTGACTACAATCTCTTCCCTCTCCCTTATCTTACACCTTTCTCCTTCTTCTCTCTCCACTTGTTCTTTTTTATTTATAGTAGGAGCCTTATGGCATAGCCTATTTGAATTAACTTAGATGCTTTAAACTGGCCTACCCTAGTTTTGACTTTTGATGGTGTGCCTAATTTTTTTTTGTTTTTTTTGTTAACTTTGTCACTAGGTCTTATTATTATTACTATTGGTTTTTACTAATACTTTTTTATTAGTATTTCTATGTGTTTATTAACAATATGTCTCTGTTTATCTCTCATTGTTATGTTTTTTGTGGAGCTTTTCTCCCCGGGCCTCTACTGAAAATGGAAATATATCCAGCTAGACTAGCCCGGTCAACAAATGTAAAATAATAAAATAAATAAATAAATTTAACTGTGTTTTCATGGACAACTATAAAGAACCCCCCCCCCCCCCCAAGTAAATCGGTGCACAAAAAAGTTGTAGCATTATGTAATTGCAGGAATTCATGTTGGGTTAACTCTGAACAGTGTGGTATATGCTCCAAAGGCATAGATTTGCTGCAATGTGTGTAAATGTAGAGATCTTCCATCGCTGATATAAATCTGGACATACTGAAGGTGTAGACTCTGCAGATTTTGCTTATTATAGCTGCAAGTTACTGACAGGTTTGTGCCTTCAAAAACACGAGCTTTACTCTTGTAAATATCAATGTGGCAGCTTCTGCTTACCACAACTTCAAATTACTCCGTTCCTTTTGCTGGCTTAGAAAAGGTGAACTATGAGTTTTGATTTTTATAAATAGTAATACATTTAAAATTTTAGGCCACTTTAAAGTATTTTTCCTTGATTTTTGTGCAGTACTGGTTATAAAGTACTCTGGGGCAGCACATAAACATTGCTGTATTCGATTATTAGGACTGGTATGTTGGCCTTTAATTTGTTTTCTGAAAGGTTGTTAGCTTATGTTCTATAATATTTCTGTCTTTTAAAAAAAGGCATAAAGAAAGGCTTTCCAAACTTCACAGTTTTAAAAATGTCTCTGTGTGCTTTATCCAGTGCTTTATTATGTTTTTATTTTGTATCTCCCATCATTACTTCAGCAGTCGTCATAATTTAGTTTTCATTTTCCTGTTTTTGAAGCCATTTCATATGCTGGATTTATTTAGAAGCTGAAGACCTTATTTAAATTCTGAAGGGCTCTTCACTGACTCTTATCTGTTTATTAGAGTCTAGGCATCTGCTTCTACTATGTATGGTTTTCTGCAGGGTGTGTGACTTGTTAGTCACAAGACCAGGTTGACGTTTTTCCTACTTTGTTTGTTAAACTGCAGATGCAGAAATCACACCTGTGGCAGGTGGACTCTGCTTTTGTTTATATTACCATAATCATTTACAGGAGATGACTCATTGCTGCACTGTTTATACCAAGCTGAATTTTAACTGTTTACTTTCTGGAATGCCTTTGTATGTGTTAATTTCATTTCTATATGTCCTTGATGCAGCATGAAATAAGCCTTTTGGGCTGATACAGTCAGTTACATTTGTTTGCAGGCAGAAGGAATGAGACAGTAAACCTCTCTAGTCTGCCATCCAAGTGCATTCTCCACTCTGCGTCTTCTCCATTGCTATCTTCTCCTGTGCACCTTCTCCATCAATTCCACACCAACTTCAATGCCTCCATGGATTTCCTCCTCTCCACCCATTCCATTATTCTTTTCCATTGATCCACAAAATTCTCCATGGAAAATTACTTTCTGAGATCAGGAAGCCTTTCATGACTACACTGTCACATTCCCTCATTGCTGTTTCTTTTCTGGATGACAGGATGATTTCTTCCTATTTTCCTGACATGCATCTGTGTTAATGTCCACCCCAGCTTTTCTGGTCTCTCCTGTACCCACCCCCCAAAAAAAAACCATGATGCGTCGTACTCTGTGCTTGCATCCAGAATTAGATTGGTTGCATTCTGTTGTACTTCCTGCTGTGTTTTGCTCTATTAGTAATAACATGTCAGGCTAATTTTGCTAAATAGTTTACCCTACAGTAAGAAAAGAAAATACAGAGCTGACCGAGATGGCAGTCGAGATGTAGAAATGTACAAGAATGTACATGGTATATGTCTCGCAGCACTCTTGAGCTATTGGATTTGGTGACCTCTGACCCAGTGCCACTACTTTGTCCACTTTCATACATCATGGAAAGATAATTTGCTCTTATCTTCTTAATCTCTTAGATTCAAATTATGAATGTAAACTCCCAAGTAATGTTTCAGACTACAGTGTGTGACCATTGCTGTTCTTTTTGGTCATCCATAGAGTCTCTTAAAACAAAACAGAAAACATTTAATTCTGGTCTTGGTTGTAGGTGGACTGTTTTTAGATTTATCAAAACCATTACATATTATAGAATGTAATTTCCTTCTTTCTAGGTTATGTGGCTTAGTTCTTGATTGATCATTTTTGTCTTTGTTTCAGAGCTACCCAGCACATCAAGTATAAGTTTTATAATGTGATCAGGCAAAGCAGCTCAAGTTGCCGTTTAAAGGGGGCGCTCATGCAAGATGTGTGTCTTGACCCATTTTATTTTCCATATTTATCAATGGTACATAGCATAATAATCACTTGTTATCTATCTTCATTTATTGTGTGGGTGATATTATACTGCTTTGCCCATCCCTGGCCATTTTAGGGATTCAGTCCTAACTCTAGATATAATTCTTTCATTCTGAAAAATGTCATACAGGTTTTGGTTTATACTTCACAATTTTTAGTTTTAGTAATAGTCTGTAGTTTTTTAAGTCTACCTCTGACTTGCTGGCTCCATGGCACAGAGGGGTAAGGCCTGATTTAATACACAGACAACCCACGACTGACCAGAAAATATGAGGCTGGAGGAACCTGCTAGTGAGAGTGGATGTGCAAATTATATCAACTTGCTTGTCCTTGATCGAGAAGAAGCTCCACGCACTGCATTACGGACACCACCTGAAGGTCTGATGTCTTGGCAAAGGGCAGCAGTAAGGGCTGGGAAGCATGTTCATTAAGCACTGTGTTCCTCTGTCTGTACAAAAGCATGCTTGTAACCTAGCAGTAGTGTTGTAGTGCATCTCTGAATCATGGGTACCTTTGTGACTGGCAAGTTATGGCAAGCAAAAACCCTTGATGGCAGCCAGGGTAACTGACTTCTCTGATAATCTCTTCTGTCAAAAGCAGAATGAATGGATGTGGTAGGCATTATTTGTAGGCATGAGGAGCAAAACGAGGCAAAATGAACTGCCTTCAGCTGAATGACCTGTATGCTGGCCAATGAAAAGTGTACAGTGTACATTTCACATGTAATAGTCAGCTGCTCCAAGTTTGTTGCTAATGTTATAGCAGTAGTAAATAGAGGTAAATACCTCTAGCCACCAGGTGTATTACATGGGGGCATTTTCACACACACACACACACACACACACACACACACACACACACACACACACACACAGTAGGCCTTTCTCCACAGTGCCACTGCCTGTACAACTAATGGCACTACTGTCTCAGTAGGTCAGGATGTTCTTCTAACCTTGCTTCTATTTGCTTATTGTAGATTTGTAATTATGCAGCATATACTTCAGCAGATTTTACTCTGTTTATAATTAAGTTCCAACGTTTGTAGTTATGTAGCTCGTCTTCATCAGAAGTAACAATTTCCCATTTTCTTTCCAGATGCACAGTCAACATATTCTGTCATAGTTCGTCATGTGTCACATACAACATTTTAAGATACAGGGTCAAACACTCCCACTATTCATTCGGCTGTAAATGTTTCTATTGGACCACTGGTTCTTACATAATGCATCTCAATTTAATGACATTGAAAATTGGAACAAAGGCCCTTGGGCAAACAAAAATTAATAGCCAGCTAAAAATCTGGAATCTAATTAATATAACTTTTAAACACCCAATAACACATAATTCTTCTTGCTTCCAGTAGGAAGTTTAAAGAAAAAGAGAGTAACAAAGGTAATGGAAAAATATAAGCACGTTATCAAAACGACCGTCTAAAATCTGTACACTTTAATGAACTATATTGCAAAATTCTACCGCACAGGTTGATTTATTTTTGCTTCAGAAAATGGGAGTTGTTAGATGTGTCTTCTTTCTTTAAATTAGTGTTGCCTCTAGTATATTTATCATGCAGTGTGGTTTTGTGTGTACCAGACAGCTTCACTGATGATGGGTATTCAGAAAATTGTGAGAAGAGGTAAATCAGGCCTGAAAATGGGAACATACACTGAAGAAGGCTCAATTTTTTTTATCAGAAACCGGTTTGCTTTTATATTTGTGTTAACAAGGTTTGCCACAATAAATTCTAAGAATTATTATCTTCCCCTTTTGCTGGATTTCTTTTTTGGATTTACTACTTCATTGGTCTGATCCATGCACTTTGTCTTCCCTGCGTATACTTGGTTTTATCTAGAAGTAAGCCTAACCAACAAGGTTCCCTGGTTTACTCCACCCATGAAAGTTAATTTCCTGTGCCCCTGTCGAGCAGAGCCACAGAAGTGACCCCGGAGTGTATTTCCTATTTCCCATCCACTCAAGATTTTTCTTGAAGATTGCTAATGAGGAACTTTGACAGAGATGGGTAGCTTGTTCCAGAGTATAGGAAGTCTCTGAGACAGGAATTTATCCATCCAGCATGTCCTGTTTATTGTGGTGACCAGGTTTAGGTCCCTAGAGTGTGTAGCTCGGAGGGATTTGGATTTCTTTAGGTCTAGCATGTCTAACAGCTCTGAGTTTAACATAGCTTTATATGTTAGGCAGAGATCTCCTCGGAGTAGGCGATATGCTACAGAGTAAAGCTGGAGTTTTTTTGAGGCAGCCAGTGTAGGGCATCTGTTTGAGGCCAGTAATCCTCTTTGTGAGGTACTTCTGTGGCCTTTCCAGCTGCTGCAGATGTCTTGTAAGGTACATTCCAAAAGGGGCGTTGTACTCTATAATGGGTCTAATGAGCATACCTCTCAACCTGGAAACATCAAAAATCTGGACAAGGCCCATGAAAAATAGGTACAAATCTGTACGCTGATTAACATCTAATTTGCATATACAATTATGTAACCCAACCCACTCCAATGGAGTTATGGGATACCAACTTTCAAACGCAAACTGAAGAACTGACAACCAAAATATGGCACCAGATGACCAGAGTCCCCCTGCAGCCATTCCAATGTCCCATTACCTGGCTGTTTTGCCCCATTTACCATAAACATTAATGTATGTATACTGCTTTACTTCTACAATGATTATTTGGATTTTATTTTTACATTTTACAGCACAACAATGCAGAAACACTAATAGACATCATCTGGTAAACAAAGCAATACTGTCTCGCAATAAAAATAGGCTTGACATTAAAACTTCTTTGCCCTTGAAACTCACATTAATTGAAACCCTCACCACATTCAAAGAAAATACATCTGGCCAGTGGTGGATAAAGATTACCTTTGGACTGTTTTCAAATCATTGGCCCCTTGCACACAAAACAAGAAACGTACATGCGTTCTTTTCTTTATACACCTTCCTGACTTTATTAAATTATATTCCTTGTATAATACAACACACTTTTTAGAGCGCATTTTTAATTTATTGTTTGAACATTGTACCAGTAGGCTGTACTGTAGGCAATGAAACAAAACACATGAACCAATAATGACAAAACTGCCCAATTCAGAACATTTCCATCATAAAAGTCTACTTCCACACCGACACTATAAATAGAATGACAGTAGTGTAAGCCACAGACATCTTGCACAGCGTCTCACACTTATTTTCAATTTCATTTTTTTTTGGGGGGGGGGGCAAAAGGTCAAAAACCAGGGGCACATTTTAAACATTGCTTGTATAATTTTGTAAAGTTGCTAGAATAAAATATGTTACCACCATGCATTTCACTGGCAAGTTTTGAACCCAGGACGCTATGCACTACAGTCAGAACAACATACCACTATGCCAAATCAGCAGCTTCCTGAAAAAATAGGAAGACTGAAACGTAATGGCTGTCATTTAGTGAACTCATTTCTCACTTCTCAACATAGCTCTCAACCTCTTGGCACAAAAAACATGGACAAAGAACAAAGCCAATAATGGGCGAATACAAATTCAGTTCTCACTTCTCACTCACCATAGCTCTGAACTGTTAGCACAGAAACAATAATGGGAGAATACAAATTGTGTTCTCACTTCTCATCATGGCTCTCAACTCTTAGTACAAAAAAAATCTGGACAAAGCTCAGAACATAACTCTCAACTCTTAGCAGAAAAAAAAATGTTCTCACTTCTCATCATAGCTCTCAACTCCTTCTCTTCATGGCTCTCAACTCTTAGCACAAAATAAATCTGGACCAAGCTCAGAAATGGTGGTGGCTAGGGATAATAGGTTCTTTTTACCCTGTACCAAAGGTACAGGGTTTGAGCCTGAATACCTCTAGCCGCCACCACACACACACACACACACACACACACACACACACACACACACACACACACACACACACACACAAACACTAGTTCCAATTGCAATTGCTTTAGAGCTTACCCTGAAATGATTGCTTCCTCTGCCGTTGTCCCTGCTCACAAACAAGTTCCTCTGCTGGTCCCCATTCCCACCCTCTCACAGTTCAATTCTGGCCAGCTGAAAATGATGATGTGAGCTCCTTGAAGCTCAATTCTGACTGGCTGGTAGCCTGATGGAGCTGACGTCATCGTGAAAATTAAAAAAAAACAAAGCAAAACAGAAATGAAGGGGTGCCACTCAGGAATCGTGGTACCCCTTCATTTGGACCCCAAAACTCAGTAAACTACTAATTCGGAATGGTTGGGAGGTCTGCTAATGAGTGTTCTTCATGGGACTTCTTTTGCATGGCTTGTTTGGCATAAGCATTTATGGCTCAGTGTGGTATAATTCAGTTAGGCATAGCATAGGTAGAGAGAGCCATTGGCCATCAACCAGTCTTTAATGTTTTCTTTAAATTACAGTACTGCTTGTTCTTCCCATCTGTTTTATAGATAGCAAATATCAGAGGTCAAGGTAATAATTCCATTCCTCCTTATCCACTCTGCACATTCTTCTGCAGTCAGTGATGCTGCAGTGTCAGGTATGGTAATTTCTGACATTCTTGCCTACCGAGTCTCATCTTTAAGATTTCGAAATCAGTATTATTCAGATTACAATCCATTTTTTGAATAGGAATCTGTTATGATAAAAAACTGAGAAGTGGAACAGCAATAGTCAGACTCTCGTAACAGGTTCTCTCCATGTTTCTCTGTTCTCCCGAGTGAAGAAAAGCTGGCCACCATTTTCTCAATGTTTGAATCTACAGTGGAGTTTCCTGGAGAAAACTGTCAAAGAAACCAAGGTATTGGGAGAAAGTAATTAGAGAGGGAAGGAAAATCGAATGAGAAGTGCTTAAAAATTAATTTGGACTTTAGGCTAGAGATTACCTTCCCTATCAAGGATTGATATCAGAGTTTAGGCAAAGAGAAAGAGAGAAACAGGGATATCTTAAGTGAAAGACCTGCACTGGTTGAGTTTTTAGTAGACTCTAGAACAGAAGCTGCTGTTACGAAAATTGATCATTAGTAGGGCATATAAAATATTGCATGATGGTTGTAGGAAACAATTGGAGGATGTTAGGATTGGCAAGAGAGTTTGAATAAGCAATTCATAAAGAAACGATGAGGGGGCTATGTCTATGGCTTCCAAATATGCAACAGAGTCCAGAAGATTTTGGATTTTTGCTTCAAAGTGTTTGCTTAGGTATTTTATATCTCAAGCAGACTCCAAATAATTTTTTCTCCTGTATTTTACAAATGTTGGAGGAGTGATGGGGTAGAATGAGTTAATTGAGAACATAGTTTTTGGGAATGTAGTGTGTTGGCAGACTTTCAAATTTGCTTGCAAACTACTCTATTAGAAATACTCAATGAGAAGCTGGTGTAACTAAGGAAGTGATTTTGTTAGAGATATGATATAGAATTGGAATTGACTAGACATAATAAGGCCTTGCTGAGTTTATTTTGGTAGCTACCAAAAAAGCCATTACTAGAAAATGGAAGTCAATGTCTAAACCATCTGTACTAGAAGGAATATACGAACAGAGATAAAACAGTTGGAAGTGATATATCTTTAGAAAAGGGTAGGAGCAAACTACACATGAAATGGGAATTGTAGGAACAATATGTGCAGAATAATGTTTTGGAGGTGGAATGAGGTTTAAGGGAAGGCAAGGAATGAATGAACCAAGTAATGTTTGACTGACAATGACTGGATAGATATAAGTGACGTATAGCGTTTGCAACTGAAAATGTCAGTATGGTTTGTTTTCATTTATATAAATGTATGATTGCCTATGTCGTAAGTAGTAATTCGATAAAGATATTTCTTGTTTAAATAAAAAAAAATGTTAGAATCCATGTTCACCTGACACACACAATGTTTGCCACGCCTTTCTATGAAGATGGCAATTGTGCAGTTTTGACAATACCTTTTGTCTTAACTGGTGATTGAATTATAAATGACTTCCGAGAAGATGCATCCTACTTGAAATTCTCTAGCCCTCACTTTACTCCTCTGAAGGAGTCTGTTCTGCGCATCTGCCAGAAATGTAGTATTTCACATTCACAGGCTCTCAGTAGAATTGACTGTTGCAAAATTATTAGAAACAACATGATGGTATAGCCTTTGTTACTTTCGGCTTTTCCCGGTTAGGGGTCGCCACAGCAGATCACCTGTCTGCTCATGATTGGCAGTGGAGTTTTATGGTGTCGAGTTGCCAGCCCGGTGCCCAACCTTCCACAGAAGACACACACACGCACACACTCACACCTAGGGCCAATTTAGAGTGTCCAATCCACCTACAGCATATCTTTGGGATGTGGGAGGAAACCGGAGCACCCGGAGGAAACCCACGCAACCACAGTGAGGACATACAGACTCTGCACAGAAGGCACCCCAGCTGAGGATCGAGACAGAGAACATCTTGCTGTGAGGTGGCAACTCTAACCGCTGCACCACCGTGGCCTCCCATAGCCTTTATGTTACTAAATAAAAAAAAAAAAAGAGGGCAGAGTCAGTAAATCCTAGAAGGTTAGAATTTTAACTACAAGAACCTTTGAGAGGCCTACAGGGAACATGCTGGGGGTGTCGCAGGCATCATCATCGAGGATCCTCCATCAGTTCCTGAATGCTATGCTCCAGCATGCCAGTGACCACTTCTATTTTTCCATACTATTGAGGACAGGGATACAAGTATGCAGGAGTTCTACCCTGTAGCACACTACCCTGAAGTACTGGGTGCCACAATTTGTTCAAGTATAGAAATTATGGCACCACCCAGGGAACAGGGAAGGCTCTACATAAATAGAAAGGGCTTCCACTCTAATTGCCATCTCATGTGTAATGCCAAGGGAATCATCTAGAATGTATGTGCTAGCAGCCCCGACAGTTACCACGACGTGCATATCTGGCATACCTCCCAACTGTATCAGATGTTCACTAAGGGGGTATCCCACTTGGTCATTTACTAGGGGATGCAAGTTTTGCACTGGAACCGTGGCTGATGACACCCATCAGAAATGCACACACACCTGCTGAAGAATGCCATAATGAGGCACATGTTCACACCAGAAATATCTTAGAGCATGTGTTTAGGCTGCTGAAGTCGCAGTTCCGGTGCCTAGATACATGTGGGGGAGCCCTGCACTACAATCCATATACATGTAGTAAAATATTCACTGTCTGTGCCATGCTACACAACATCATCCTGAGAAAACAGCTTCAGTAGGATCAACAAGAGGAAGGGGCACACAACCCACTACCAATGGCAGGGTCACAACAGCCACAATCAGGTGAGGAGTCAGAGGGGGAACCAGCAGCTGCTGTGGGTGTATGCAGATGTAGGCTTGCACAATATGCCCTTGCATTAGCTAAGAGGCAATGCATAGCACACTCACTCACCACCTAAGGGGCTAAAACCTTCTTCCTGTACACATGCATAGAGTAACATTGATGCCAGGCAATACTCACAACCTTTACCTCCCCATGTAATGGCTGTGCACTGCTAACATCAGACAGACTCAGCCTTGAACTAAAACTGTAGCAACTGATGGATCTACAAGGTAAGTGTTGAACCTGGACTGTGTTGTGTAATAATACGGATGAATGGCATATCCTTGCATGTTGTTACTTGGTAATTTTAAGCAAGTAGAAGTGAACTAGTGAACATTCGATACAGTTGGGAGGTGTGACAGCAGACTTGTGAGACTGTGTCCAGTATCAAGTAGTAGGCCTCAGGCATCAAAGATTCATACAGTCATACCTCTCAAAAGTACTGATGGTCACTGAATGTCCTCAGTTTAGCGCCATACATTTGTTCTGGGAAATCATTAAAGATAGAAAGTAATGGGACACATTTTAGTTTCAGACTTCACAACCATCAGAAGATCAGTAACGAGACTGATGGAAGAAATGTTCGAGTCTATCAACTGTCTAACTTCCTAAGACCAAAAATAGTTCAGAGGTACAGGTAGCAAAACAGCTACACAAATGCAGACATACTAAGGACTAAGTCAGCTATGCTTCCTGAGCATCAGACACAAATGTTATCTATTCTTGAATCCAAAATATAGAAAACAAGGATATAGCACAGTTATCACTTGCATAGGGTGTTGTGGGGGGTGACAGGAAGCCTAGGCTGACACAAAAGGTCGGTGAGGGTGTGGGTAAGAAAGGGAAATGGACAGACATTTGGTAAAGTAACAAATGGCCAGTGAGACAAAATGAATTTTAAGCTTCACAGTTGAACCATGAAACTGTTGTGTGTGTAATTATGGGTCCTCCAGGTAAAATTGGTGTGAGATTGTCTGCATGAACACAGCCAAGCTCTTGTGCTCTCTCTACATCTTGGTATGTCAGACAGGTGTGAGCTATGCATGGTAGAGGTGGCACTGCATCTTTGTCATACCTGACCAAGAGAACTGGCTCTGCCAGGAGCTGTACAGACATGCCCACAGTCACATGCAGTGCTCCTACCCGAACATGACTAATGTCTGCTGGATGAGCTCACCTCAGGATGACGCCCAGTACCACAACCCCCATGGCTTGCCACATGTGGGTGTGGACACCTTAACCACTGATGGAACAGTGGAAGTAGTGCCATTATAGAATTGTGATCAGGCACGGCCTCTTCAGCTAACCGCAGATGATGTGGTTAACCTATGCCCATGAGGGTGTCATCCCCCTCCCAGCAGATGTTCCTTCACATATACCACCCATTCCAACATGTCATTCATCTGATCCAGTCAACTGGAAACATGGCAGAGGCAGTCAAGCATGTGAGTCTGTGCCACATCTACAACCCTAAGCATTTCTCTGGAGGACCTATAGAAATGTGTCGGTGCCTCCATGACAGCCCTAAACATAAGTAGAGTAGCATGGAAAGATGCACCTGAATCAGGTGGAAGATGGACAGCAGGCATCCTCCAAGGACCCCTTACAACCCTCAATGTGTGGCACTTCTACCACACTTTGGCTGCAGCCATTGTCAATAGGCACCGAAGCTGCAGCAACTGCACTTCGCTGATTGAGTGTCTTACTCTCCACCTGTCCAATATCCGAGGGCTCACTGGAATGGGATTACAGAGGATGGCTGAATGTCGACCTCCATGTCAGATTCATCCTCTGCACCCCCCGACTATGCCTCTGTTTGGCCGCCATCATCATCAGAGTCTGCCAATATTCTGACATCAGGTGGTAAGAGTCCTACATTTCCAATGTCTGTATCTCTTGTGAGAATAAGCATCAAACACAAAAATAGCAATATATACTACTGTAGTCAAATGTATGCTAACAAAGAAACAGTGGTGCCACTACTACAGACAGTACAGCAATACACACAACAGGCACCCACATCACAAATCTGGATAAAATTATATATTTGTCTGAATTGTTCTTCACCACTCATAAATAAAATATTTGGCTTACCATGTGCAGTTGATGCTATGCTTCTCATGGACAATGATCCTGCAGACGTTGAGCAAAAGTTAAGAACATCGTTGTCTCAATTAACAGTTGCACAGAGGGTTAAAACTTTTTGCCCTTTATATGTCCATTAACTATACTTAAAATGTGCATGACAAGTCCAAGCTAAGCCAGCTTGTAATCAGTCAGAATGCGCTGTTAACTGTAGCCCCCCCAAAACAATTTTTGTTAAGCAGTACTAACATATTGCTGTCAATATTTTGCTTTACAAAAGTATTTAATAATTGAGATACATAAGCCTACCTGGCAGATCCTCCTGGGACATTCTTGCTGTCCCTTGAGCAGCAGCACCAATGTCAAGGACATGCTGGTCTGCATTTTCCTATGAGCTGTCTGGGTCCCTGACAGTGGACAGGCTCTCTTTATTTGCTGTTGGTGGCTCTACAGCAGCCCCCCCTGGTACTCATCTCATCACTAGCCACTGCAGCTGCTCTCCTCCTTGCAGATGAGATCATGTCCGTGACCGTATGGTGCACCTGATCATATGTCCTGCTGTGACCACCTATTGCAATTATCTGGTGACAAATTTGCATTCAGCCTGACCTAGCTTCACATCCCTTGTCAAGTAGAAAAGCACCGTGTCACCTAAAAGCTTCCACATAAGACAAATAAGTATTGCATAACTAAAGTCATGTTTCCAGATAAAACATAAAAGGTAGCATTTCACGGTTACCCTTTGGAAAAACATAAAACAGTCAAGATATTGAAATTAAAAAAACACAGGAATTATGTGGTTGTAACATATTACATTCACACACAAAGCAAGGCTGGATGTAAAACAAGGAGAGTACCAACACGGCTGGATGTAAAACAAGGAGAGTACCAACACGGCTGGATGTAAAACAAGGAGAGTACCGATCGCAACATAACCTTATTTGTGCCAAAACAGAAGTGCAACTTTGCTCCCCCACCCCCCAAAAGAACAGGCAAATAACACGTTTTGTTAACAAACCATCAGTGAAATGCTAAAAGTGGTATCAAATGAACTGTTCTTGAAACATGTATACATATTTAACACGAAACATTGCAATTTAAGTTATTCCCAATCATGTAATCATGTCTATCTGTGGCCAGCAGTCCCCTAGAAGTGTGCATGATCCATCCTAGAAAGCTAAAATCTCTCTCTCATTGACAATATAGGACATTTGCCATTTAACAGAAATAACAATAGAAGAGTGTACACAGAAAAATAATTCTAACATTAACATTTGTGATGACGTTTAATAAGGCTGTGCATCTGAGAAAATGAAATGCCCTGAAAAACATGCCCATGCCATCAGTACACTTATAAGTAATGCATACAGATAAAAGTGGCATTTGCTAATGAAAATATACATATTTTTACTTATTGGTATTTCATCATATACAGTATATAACTAAAAAATGCAAGCATACCTTCTCAAGGTCAGTAGTCGTCTGTGCAGATGTATCCCAAAGTAATAGTCTCTTCTGTGTTCTCCACATAAACAAGTCTCCTCACCTTCAGGTTCATTAGCTACATGATTGCTTTTTATGGTGTAAATTCAGGGCTTTGAGCACTGTGAAGATGCAAATCCAGGTGTGAACTCATTAGAATCACTGAATCCCAAGTACTTGGCTCAGTGTATCTGATGTAAATGTAGTGCAGGCACTCCCTTAGGGTTTATATATACTACTTAGTAAACAAAACAAGAAAACTATACCACCAATACAACGAACAGTCCAACCTTTTGTTACTTAGCGCCTTGGCTATACAGCCTTCACAGAGTAAAATAACATAAAAAGCATCAAGATTATATACACCTAAGCTTTACAAAACACACCCACTGCAATTAATCAATTAAGTCAAATTAAATTATATATTTCCAGTCACATTCCTTATTTAACCCTAAGGGTTCCAAAGTATTGAACTTTAAAATATATAGTATCTCCTTTTTACATAGCTTAACATCCAAATTCACTAATTCCTCCAGGAGTATCTCAACCTTTTCCAAAACACAACCAGTAATGTAATTAGGGTTACAATTATGAAATTCAGAAAAAATGACTACCAAGGGGGCTATCAATTCTAGCATTTTTTACTCCCTTAGTGTTTGTTGCTAATGGATTGCAGTTGTGAATGATTACGGGTAGGGAGAAGGAAAACACAACAACAATGCAGACGCCCTACCGCCAGTGGGTGTGTCAGACCGCCCTACCTCCAGTGGGTGTGTCAGACAGGTTAGACTTACAAAGTGTAGAAGTAATTGTATCATCATTTTAAATGTATGCAAGCAGCACACAATTCACAATTTCTGTACATTAACATCCAACCTCCCTTTCATTTGTTGACAACTGTGTATTATTGCCATTTAATATCCTCACACATTTTAAGAACAATGATACAGAATGCCTTACAAAGTGCATGTCTTAGATTAATGGTCAGATAAGACAAGAATGAGAAACGGAGGTAATGCACAGTTATATTTTTGCAAGCACTAGTCAAAAATTGTTGTGTGATCACTCATTGCTCTTCATCAGAAATGAATGCATGTACAAATAATAATTGTCCTATGGTTTTAAGGCCTCTGAGTCATTGTTTGCAGATGATTGTAAATTGGGAGCTATAAAGATTCCTCCCAGGACATAAACATCTTACAAGAGAGTTTAACACAGACAAATGACTAGTGCCAAAACCATGGCCGAAGACACAATGCCAGCAGTGCATTATAATGCCTTTTGGGAAACTATCAACCCAAGTTAATCATTCTGTTGATAAAATACCCCTAAGAGTCGAACCAGTGTTAAGAGATCTTTGATCATACAGAGACAACAATATGGCCTTTGACCAACTTGCATCTAAGATAGTAGGAAAATAATTCTGTTACCCAGCTTATAGGTAAGGGTATGGCATCCAGGTTCAGGGAAGTTATAGTACCACTCTGCTCTGCCCTTATCAGACCTGTCATTGAATAAAATGCCCCCTTTGGCATGTATCTTACCAGACACTTGCAACAGTTGGAATGCCCACAAAGGTTTCTCACCAAAAGAATTCAGAGCATGAATACACTGTACAACACTGATTGCTTAAAGGCTCTGTCTCTGTATTCAGTATTCTGCATGTTGCTGAGAAAGAATCTTTGCCTTGCTTACAGGGCTTCTCAGACACAGCCCTAATAGATCTGTTGCACATGCGTAAAACAAACAGTACCAGAAACACTAGATCAGTGATCTGAACTTCACTTGTGACATAAACAGAATGTGCTGGAGAGACAGCTGTGTCCCAAAAGATCCCTACACTGTGGAATAGCCTCCCCATCCATGTAAAACAGAGTTCAGCCCCGACCTTATGAAAGGAAACCGTGACAACTGATGGGAAATTGTAAATTTACCCCTGTTCTTGCCTCGTATCCCTTATGGACAGAGGCTGTCAATAAGAAAAGTGTTGTTATAACTAACTCCACCCTCCACCCCCCACAAATCTTTAGTTACCTCCCTACCAACTTGACCGCCCCCCCCCCCCCCAACGTATAGATTACCATGGTACTCGAGATCCAAATGGTTTGGGATGCACAGCTACACTTGTAAGGGCCCTAGTGGTCATTAGCCTAGTAGCAACCTACGAACCTAAGATAGTTCCTAATTACATCATTGATAGTCTATACTTCTCAATGCTGAAATACTGCTGCAGTGTTTTAGTCGCTTGTTGAAGGAGAAATGCCATGTCTAAAGATTGCCATAGTTGTGCCAGTGATATCCTGAAAGCAACCTTGAAACAAAGTATCAACAACCGATCAGTAAAGTCACAAGAACAGAAGAATAATGTTCCACTGATTTCATTAAAATGCTGAATAATCCTAGTGTTTACAACAGTATCCCAGTGATGGCAAACAGGAGAATGTAGCAATAATAAAATCACTTGTACAGTGGTTTCAACAGAAAATGTTTGTGGTAACAAGAACAGACTAATACAATGTTTCGTTCACAAATCCAAACTGAAGACACTGTACCAAAGTAAGCCAAATTATGAAAGGTAATGCCTTGCACACTGTCTGTGTAAACAGTAACATAATCCATAGGCCAAAACAATGTCAAAGGTATCTAAACTTGGAACAGCAGAACATAAGAAACCCAGCAAAACAGTCATATTTGGCAGTGGCAAATGTCTCATTTACAGCCAATACAAAGCTTATACTTCTGTTTCAACTTTCACTCCGTGATCATACAGTTCCTTGTAAATGCAAATACTAGATTTTCATATTAATGGAGAACACAAACAACCTTTAAAAGTAAAGCTTAGACTGTAGAGGCATGCTATACTTGGCAGCCATCCACTGGTGTACTGCAGAGACTTACTGTATCACTAGCGTGTCTTGGCATCTGTCTTCTAACCTAGGAGTTTAACTTCATTTCAAGTTAAGAATGTTGTTCCTCACTTATTTATAGGTGAGGTCTGGAACTTGATTTACAATAGCAGGGATTTCTCATGGGGAGGCAGAAGGGAAAATATAACCAAAGAGGATATATTTTTGAAGAAATGTATAAAAATATTTGGTATGGAAGACGTGAAATCAGTAGTGGGAACTTGAACAGAACTTGCATATTATTCCCCAATATACAATAACTGAGATAGAAATTAATATGTCTCAGGAACATGTCCATTTGATTGAAAGCTTTGACACCCATCCAGTATCTGTTTCAGATCATGCACAGATAAAAGCTAAGGTAAAATGCAGGGTGATGAAGTAAAAATGTGACACTGGTGCTTTCCTGCTACCTGCTAAACAAGAGTAATTTATTGAATGGGTAGTGGAAATTATTCGATAGTTATTAGAGAAGATTTAAATTTCTTCAAAAGTGATAGCTAGTGAGTGGGCGGAAATGAAAACTGAGCTTAAAAATAAGGTAGAACTAAAAGAGAAATGGAGATGATTAGGAAGTAGGAGTCTTATTTAGAGGGACTGACATGTTAAAGTACTGCAGAACAAGGGGAATATCACAGAATAAGAAGAGGCACAACTAGAGTGCTAAAGAGAAAATTGATATAAATGAGTTTAGAAAGACTGCTATTAAGCAACTATTTTTTTCGTAACTCCATAGCACGAAAACTTTTAGCACAATGACTTAGGAAACAGAATGTAGAAATAGGCATTGCCAAACTTAATGAGCCTCTAACAGATCCTATATTAGAGATATTTTGGAACATTTATGAAAATTTGTATAAAGCAGGGGAATGGGGAGATCCAGAAAGGGCATAAATGGAAATAGTTATCTAAGACTTAATTATTTCAAGGTTAGAGGTGGATGTGGCTTGACATCTAATTATTAAGATAGGAAAAGATGAGATGAAAACTGTAATGTATAATCAGTCTGCAGGAAAGAGCAGATGGTATTTCTGTAGAAGTTAGGAAATTAGGAATGGGGAAAGTGATATTAAAGGATCTGGAAGATTTAGAGTATTTTAAAAGGAGGGCAAGCACCAACATCTTGGGAAAAAAGTTGTGGTGGCTGTATTCCCATAGATGGCAAAAACCCAGCTTCTTACGACCCATTTTAATTGTAAAGCATGATTATAAAGGTTGTCTGTTCTAGCTAGAAATTGGCAAAGGTATTGTCAAAATTGGAAGATGTACAAATGTGTTTTAAGAGCCGAGGCAAAAAATCGGCAACGTTATTGCAGCAGTGATAATCCAGAGAAAAGCAGAACAAAAGAAAATATCACTGTTGTTGTTGGCTGTTGATGCAGAGAAAGCAGTCGACAGAGTAATCTGGGATTTTGAGTATGGAAATGGAAACGCTTGCATTCCCTGATACAACCTCCTAATTAACCTTATTATTGTATGAGAGATCGGTAGCAATAATTTAAAATGTTAAGTTGTGTTTGATAAGAGGAACCAGACAGAGGTGTCCTTTTTCTCCTTTATCTGTTTTATAGTCACAGCCCTTGGCAAAGAAAATAAGGGACTCAGAAATTCAAGGATATAATTGGTATGATAATCAAGAAAAGTTGATTTATTTGCAGATATTATTTTGTACCTGATAAATCCAGAAAAAGGATATCTCAGTGTTGTGGCACATTTTGGCACAGTTTCAAGACTTTTTGGGATATAAAGTTAATGAACATAAATTGGTTCAGCAATACACATACTGCGGTGGTGGTGCTGCGGTAGCGTTGTCGCCTCACAGTAAGACATCCTGTTAGATTCTCAGCTAGAGCGTCTTCTGTGTGGAGACATGCATGAATGGGCGTACCTTCGTTGAAGGTTGTGCGGCCGGGCCGGCATCTCGGCACATAAAAATCTACTGCCAATCATTAGTGGACCGGAGTTCCGCTGTGGCGATCCCTTACCAGGAAAAGCCGAAAGACACAACAACAATACATATATTTATGGAGACATGATAAGATGAAGTCTTTAGGGGTATGGATTAAAAAGGCATTTGTTAAAGCAGCTAAGAATGGAATTTACTGGAGAAAACTGGCAAAGGAACTATAGTATTGGGAAGAAATAACCAGAGATGGAAAGGTAATATAGTAGGATGAGGCCAAGAAGGCATTTGGAATGCAGGACAGAGACTGCCTTCCTACTAGGGCTTGATATTAAGAGTATAGGCATAGAGAATGGGGTAGGGGAGTCCTAAGTGAAGGACCTGCTCTGGTACAGTTTTTAGTTGAATGTACAATAGAAGCTGTTAAAAAAAGGATAATTAGTAAGGCATGTAAAACATTGCACTGCATATAAAATCGTGCATGATAAATATAATAGTAAGTCAGAGCGGTTAGAAAAGAATGGCAATAGAGACTGGAAAAGCCGTTTACAAGGAACAATGCAAGGAGATATGTTTGGCTCCCAAGTATGAACGAAGTCCAGCAAGTTTAGCATTTCTGCTTGGAAGTGTTCTCGTATGTATTTTTATACCCCATGCAGACTTCAAAGAATTTTTTTCCTTGGGTAGGTAGCAAATGTTGGAAGTGTGATGGGGAAGAAAGAGGTAACTGAAAATGTATGTTTTTGGAGCGTAATTAGTTGACAGATTTAAAAAATTCCTTACAGACTGCACTGTTGGAAATATTGGGGAACAAATGGCTATAACTAAGGAGATTATTATTTTGAGCTGAGATACAGGATGCAAATTGCCAAGACATAGTAAGGCCTTGTGTGTAATTCTGTTGGCTGCCAAAAAAAGCAATTGCTAGAAAATGGAAATCAGTCTAAATCAATTGTACTTGAATTATTGAGTATTATCAAAGAGAGAAAATAACTGGGAGAGAGAGCTTTAGAAAACGGAAGCCACAAATTACCTAGAAATAAATGGAAATTCTGGGAGCATTGCACACACAATAATCTTCAGGAGGAGTGAAGTTTAAAACAAGGCAGGAATTGAGCAAATGATGTAATGTTGGACTGATTATAGTTATAAAGAAAGAAAAGACATGTTGCAGAATGTTATGTAAAATGAAAAGTTAATTAAATTTTTGTTTTGTATTCTGTTAATGTATGTTTGTTTGTACATGTCTTAAGTGATAACTTATTAAAGGTGTTTAAGAAATGGATTTTGTGTCACATAATTTCCCAAAAATATTAGTTCTCTTCCATTTTCTAACCTAATTGTCACTGTGTCTAAAGTATGCAGATTTCCTTTCTGTTTTGCCATTTACCAGAATGTCATTCAGGTCAGCTGCAATATTGAAATATATCTGGTGTAGAAGACGCCTTGGAATGGAATTTTGTTATATCACAACCAACTCTTTTTTGAGTGTTCGTCACATACATATCTCAGTTTGCTACAATTTGTGGGTATGCTTGGCTGATATCTTATTTTAAAAAACAGGTCACCACAAGTTAATTTAGAAAAAAAATTTACCATTTTAGGTATAGGTACTATTCTTAGCACGATAGTCTGTTCACTGTAAACTTGTTTCTATTGATCCTGATGTAACCGCCCATTTTGTAACAGGAATAGTGGGTGCAGCCCAGGCTAAAACTTCCACATTCACTTTTATGCTGCTGTTACAT
This sequence comes from Protopterus annectens, assembly GCF_019279795.1. Lineage (NCBI taxonomy): Eukaryota > Metazoa > Chordata > Ceratodontiformes > Protopteridae > Protopterus > Protopterus annectens. The sequence goes on from NC_056745.1 coordinate 45,853,322, forward strand.
ATGTTTTTAAAGCTGTATATCAACTACGAGCTGGAAAAAAATATGGCACTGCTTACTGTTGCTTGGATCTTTACAGCAGTTCTTTTTGTAATACTTGTCTTTCTTGTCTGGATTGCAGAATTTCAACATATTTTCATTTTTTAATATCTGTCTAATTCCAATAAATTTAGACTAAACCCAGTAGTAAGAGGAGAGGCTATGTTCCTGTGTGCAGTCTTTATGGTAGCTATTAACTTGGGCAATCTCTAATCCTTTGGTTTTTCCCGGTTAGGGGTCACCACAGCGGAAGTCCCGTCCACTAATGATTGGCAGTAGACCTTCATGGTGCCAAGGTGCCAGCCCGACGCCCAACCTTCAGCGAAGGCACGCCCATTCACGCATGTCTTTTGAATGCCACTCCACCGTGGGGAGGACATGCAGATTCCATACAGAAGGCACTCCCGCCGAGAACTGAACGGGAGAACCTCTTGCTGTGAGGCGGCAATGCTACCGCTGCACCACCACTGCTCCTTGACAATCTCTAATACATATATTATTTGTTCTCCATACATTTTTAAAGCACATTCTTCAGCTTCTGGCACTGTTATATTGTTGTGCAGCTTTTCATATTTTTCATTATTCATCACAGTGGCATTCCAGCTTCTGTCTACTTTGTAGCACGTTTTGACATTATCTATATATGAACACACTTTCTGAATGTCTTTTATTTGTCAGCTGATTGAATAACACATTATTTCATGCTGGTTTCTCTCCTACCTTTTCTCAGTTCCATGCACATAACATCCTTTTTCATAAGAAGAGTTCTGACCAGTGTCATTCCTAAAGAGGAGAGTTAGTCAGAGCTATGGCCTGTGGTAGGAGTCATCATCTTTCTAGAAGATTGGGACATTCCAAAGGGGATAAAAGATTTGGAGTATATTTTCTAGCACAGAAGTATTACTTTAAATAACTCTGAGACCCCCTCTTGCTGCTCCTTCAGGAAGACCCCATCTTCTCTGCCAGTACCAAATCCATTGAAATTGTCCAACTACCACCACACACACATGCTGTCTTCAGTATCCATCTCAATTATTTTTTTCTTCTGTTGAACTAGGAAAATCCTTCATTGGTTGTTTGAGGTAGTCTGCAGTCAGAGGGATGATGATGATGATGATGAAGCAGGAAGGAACTTCATGAAAAAGGAGAGTGAGGTTTTGGATGCAGATCCTTAAGGAGAATAACATCCATACAGAACATTGTATTCATGAAGTGGCAGAAAGTATTTTAAGAACTAAGTCAACACGAAAGTGGAGAAAGGAGATTACAGTTAGGGGTACAGAGAATAACCAAAAGGGTGCTGGAATTTACTGCAGAAAATTGCAAAGAAACCAAGATACCGGGAGCAAATAACCAGAGATGGAAAGGTAGTAGAATGGGAAGAGGCCAAGAAGACATTTGGACCGCATGCTAGAAACTGCCTTCCCTGTATGATGTATAGTGTTTGCAACTTGGAATATGTTAATATGATTTGTTTTCTTTTATATAAATGTATATTTACTTATGTCGTAACTGATGATTCAATAAAGGCGTTTAAAAAAAAAAGAGTCAGTTTTAGAGTCGGGTAAAAAAATAATTCATTCAGAAGCCAGATGGCAGCCCATTCCTGAATCATTAAGGGTCTACTAAACAAAGTCAGATATCTAAACGGGAATGTCCTAGACATGGTGCCCTTTGCTTATAAGTCCATGTTCTTTTCGTTCTAGTTCCAAAGAAGCACAGTGATACCTGGAGACCTGCTTCCATTCTAAGCAAACTTGTCAAGGCGAAAAAGTTCACAATAGCTTCCTTGGCAAATCATTCTTCCCTGTGTTGGTCAAGAGTGCCTCGTGCCTTCTTATATTTTCACTAAAACCATATTTGGGAGTGGCGACAGTGTCAGATGTTATTAATGAATAATGTTATTAGTAAATGATTTGTTTTTGTCACCTACTGGGCTAAAAATTGCTTTTATAATGTGAAATTCATATATTTATTGTTGGAAGAATAATTTATTATCTTTTAAGCTGTATGTGACATTTATTGTTCCATTATGTCCTGCCCTTGTTTTTTGTACTATATAAATTTATAACTTGGTTAGTACCCTTAATTATCAAGGTAAAATAAAGTTATTAAAAAGAAATTTCGCACAGCACCTTCAAACATACATTTTTGAATAGGACTGCAAAGTGATAAGACTGTAGATCATGTGGTGTGGGTGCAAGTGGAATCTGTAATCATGCTCAGACACCAAAACTGTGATGCCATCATATGGCTTATCTCTGAAAAGTCTTGTTCCAGATCAACACAAAACAGCTAAACTGTTAACCTTGATTACAACCCATTTGTAAGAGAGCCAAAGAATGCCATAGGCTCAAGGTATCAATGTTCATGACTTTCAAGATGGCTTCACATTGAGTAACAGCTTAATTCTAGCTCTCCCAGTGTGGAAACAGAAACTTAGCAGAGAAAGCCAGTGGGCCTGGTTTTCTGGGTAAATTTCGGTATCTTGGTAGTACGTGCACTGTCTGGATGCCAGGAAAAAAATGCAGAGGACCTGAATGATTGCCTTCTCTTTCACACCTTGTTTAACATCCTAAACTGTGATGCAAGGATCATCTGTTAATGCCTGCCTCTATCGCTTATAAGGCACACAGTAATTATTTGGTGGTAACACTGGATGGGTGGTCATGGCACATAGATTTCTTCAACCTCTTACTAGTGAGAGTTCTAACCTTACATTTTCTAGTAAGCTTTTCAGCACCTCACCAATATAATAATTGTTCATGTCTGCTCTCCCTGGTGTCTGGTTATCCCTGGATAATCAGGCATGTTCTCACTTTCTGTCAACTGGTCAGTGGATGTACATCTCCCACTGTTCTAGACCACTTGCTGGGTCTTCTTTTCCACTTACTTTTGTGTGCCATCTTGATTCCTGCTACTCATGCAGACATATTGTCTGTGTTAGTCTTCTGGGGTGTGGCCTTATCCCAGGTACAGTACATTACTAGTTGGTCCTTTATATGAGATTTGTGTTTCATGATTAAGGGTGTAGGCATACCAACAGAGTGTATGCCATAGCATATGTATTTTTTTAAATGTCTGTTGTGCAGAGAGAGAAATGGTAATGTTATGGTTTGTGGTTATATAGTTGGTTAAATGGCTTTTTTCCAGAATGCGTCACTGTCTCTCTTAGTTTGGTAAAGCCTGATATATCGTAGGTGTTTTAAGTCTTGCATGAGTATATTGTCCAGACAAATTATTTGTCAGTGTTTGGTGGGTTGCATTTATTTTAAGGGTGGGATATCACCCTGAGAAAGCCCTGGTAATGCTTGTGTTACATATAAGTGCTTCTGGGTGTCTACCGTAGATATACCCATGTATGCTTCTTCCATACTTCAGCTGCGTACTTAAGGCTCCCACACCAGCCTGAAATAAGTCGTCACAGAGCTGTGTCTGGCCATATCCCTTTTGGCTTGTAATACCCCACATGCACTGCATACCACCTCCAGCGATAGATGTTAGACTGCAGAATCTGTACCACACATACTGTGTGTGACATGGTGTCACCCTTTATGCTATCAGTGTGATTAGTTCAGGCTGCACAGCCTTTCACCCTGTGTTAATAATTTGGTCCTAAATTTTGCTAGGAGTGCTATCATCTCACAGTTACACACTGTGTAATTCATATTTTTTTGTTTGGGCAAGTCATGTGAATGTATGAGCTCTCTCTTCTGTTCTACATACATATAGACTGCTTTGATCAGCTTTGTATTCCTGGATTTACAGGCAGTATATGAAGCATCCACAGCCTATTTCCTTACTTATACAGTAACAGATGTCAGCATATTAAGCTGAAACTTAGCTTGCTGGCTGACTACATCTCTGACATTGTATCATTTAATGTATGCTTTGATTGTCAAAGATGTGATTAAATGTTATGGATTCCTTTGAGTCAGAAAATGGCAAATGTTGCGAAGTTTTGTTTAATTCACGTTGTTAACTTGCATTTTTCACTATTTGATCCCAGTTTTGTGGTGCATTTATTTATTTTTTTTAATTATATCAGAAAAATGTAGTAGTAATGGCATTATTTAATTCAGGTGAATGATGACTGCTGTATCAAAGTCTGAAGAAACGTTCTCTGAAACGTGAAAGGGCTTACTATTTTTACTTGGTGTTTATCTACATTAAATATTCTGCAACGAGCCGTGGTGTTGCCTCTTTTGTTATATTTTGGATTTATACTGTTGGTTCTAAAGAGGCACTTTGTCCAGGACTGCTTTGGATTTGATTTTTATATCAGAAATATGTTAGCTGTTCTTTTTTCAGATGTTGCAAAAACGTCTCTTTTATTCAACCTTAAATCCTATTTAGTATCTACTGTGCAATATGACCTTGCAAGCAAAACTTTGATTTAAGAAAAATACAGTGAAAATATAGGACATAGAGGATTATGATCAGATTGCCTGCCCATAACATGCTTATTGTAGGTTCATAGGTTTATAGGTGTGTACTAGGCTAATGGTCCTTGAGCCTTTACAACCCTAGCCCATAGCATTACTCTGGCATCGTGCCACCTGACCTTAGTTCCCAGTGCCTCTGTTGAGTAAAGCCACTGGAGTGATACCTGGGGTGAATTTTCTATTTCCCATCCACTCATCAAGATTTCTCTTGAAGAGGGCCAGTGAGGTGCTCTGCTTGACATGTATGGGAAGTCTATTCCATAGCATGGGCAGTCTCTGGGTTATGAACCTGTCCCTCCAGCATGTTCTGTTGATTGTGGTAATGAGTTTGAGGTCTCTGGAGCATGTGGTGGTGCGGACAGATTGGGATTTCTTTAGATGTAGCATTTCTGACAGAGCTAGATCAGACATGGCTTTGTAAGCCAAGCAGAGATTGCCTCTAAGTAGGCGATATGAGATAGAGAATAGTTGGAGTTTTTTGAGTCTGTCCATATAAGACAGGTGTTTAAAGCCTAGGATCCTCTTTGTGAGGTACTTTTGCGACCTCTCCCGTTGTTGCAGGTGTCTAGTGAGGTACATGCCAAATGGGGCATTGTACTCGATGATTGGCCTAATGAGGGAAGAGTAGAGAGAGACAATGACCTCTTTTCTCCTGGATGCAAAACCCTTAGTAATGAGATGTGCCACATAAAAGGACTTTCTGGCCACAGTGGCAATGTGGTGATCAAAAGAGAGGTCGCTGTCAACCTGTGTTCCCAGATCTCTTATAACGCCTTCTGTGTTCAGTGGACTGCCATCAGTGTGGTAATTCATGGGAACCAGGATTATGTGTTTGAGATATGGATGCCAGGAAATTCACCTCATGAGCGGAGCTCAAGAGGAGAGTCTTGGCATCCATGTTGAGAATACACAACAAAGAGTTATGATCAGAGACACAGTCATAATTCTTTGTAGTGCATGGAGCTTTATCTGCTCCATGTACTATTAATTGCAGAAAAAAGTAAAATTAAAAAGCACCAAGTGTTTTGCCGGAAGACAGTGCAACAGTCTTTTACGTTTCCACTCACCATGGCAAACTTCAGAAACATCCAAATTTTTGCCTTATCTGTTTGGTCTGGTTTTTGTATTTGATTTTTCAGACATCACTGAGGATTGAAATCCCTAAATAATGACATACATTTGAGTTTTAGACTTTGTATCCTTCAGAAAATGCAGGCTAACACAGTCTTTGTTATTCCAGCTGCTTTCTAAGTTTATAACAGGACGTCAGGAACACGTTACTATTATGGACAGCAAGCAGAAGGAAATCTGTTTTTTATTCTGCTGCTGTCATTTGCTAGTCAGTACTGGCAGATTTGGCTGCCTACTGCAAGACCCGACCATAACAAGTGAAGCAGGGGGTGCTTACTGATTTCTTAAGATCAGTTCTTGTGCTATATTAGTGCTTAACTAATGTGTCTTTTTTGAATATCAGAGTGGAATCAACACACTTCATGCACTACAAAAATGTTTAAGGATATCCAAAGATAAGAGCATACCATTTTATTCAGTAAACAGTATCAGAACCCAGCATTGAGTTTGACCCCCAGGCTTGAAGCAAACAAACATTTCTTCAGGCTGCATTTTGAGTGCTGTGATTACTTACCAAGGCAAAGCCAGTTTTCTTTTTGCTCTGACACCAGATTATATATTCACAAGGGAGCCTTATGAAACAATGTTAAGTTGTTCCCCTTATTAAAAGTGACATGGACGTTGGGTACACATATGCTGGAAGGCCATCCCTTATGACATAATGTTAAGTTGTCCCCTGTATTAACAGTGACATGGAAGTTAGGTACACAGATGTTGGAAGGCCATCCCTTATGACATAATGTTAAGTTGTCCCCCTTATTAAAAGTGACATGGACGTTAGGTACACAGATGCTGGAAGGCCATCCCTTATGACATAATGTTAAGTTGTCCAATGTATTAACAGTGACATGGAAGTTAGGTACACATATACTGGAAGGCCATCTAGTGGGGGATAAAAATGAATGGGCCCAGTCCTTTCTTGGACAGGAGTGAAGGAGAAGATGCAGGTGCTACAGTGACTCTTGGTGGACACTTGGGGAGTGGAAGTATGTAATCCTCATAATTGCAGTTTGGACAGACAGTGAAAGCATTTTGGAAGTTAATAGAAATATGTTTGCATTTTATATTACACACACTTCAACTAACTGCACATACCTGGACAGCAGGGAGACTATTGATTGTACATACTAGTAAGTGCATTACCATCCACAGTTTGGCAGCCAGTGAATCCAGATGATTCTCTGCCCTTCTCACATACTGATGTTCAGCTATATGAGAAGCAGTGTTAAGAGCTCAGCAGTAATGGCTTCAAAACCTTTCCAAAAAAAGTCATATAAAGTCAGCCACAACAAATGATCGTCTTTAATGTTGTTACTCAGACGTATTTAAATCTGTGACATTGATTGTAACAGAGATGCAGATCCCCCCCCCCCCTCAGTGGGTGGATACAAAGACAAAGCTCTGCAGAAAAAAGGCATTGAAAATTCAGTTTTATCAATTGGTTATGACCAAATGGTCTTTGATGAAAAGATTGTCACTGTTTTTAACCTTTATCTGTGCAGCAGTTGTTTTATCATTGTTAGATGAGTGCACTGAAACTTCTTAAGATACCAGATGCATGTTTTCTTTTCTATTATCAAGAAACAAAATTCAGATGGTGAAAACAAAACTCCAGAACCAAAAATCCAATAAGAGAAGCGGAGAAACGGTAGATGTATTTCCTTCTGGCCAAAGTTTATTCAAAAACACGTTGCACTCAATAAAAAATAACACTCGTACAAGTTCTATTTTGAACAATATATAAGCATAAACGCTATTAACCACTTGCGTTTTCGTCTGCTGAACTCAGACTTCATCAGATGAACCTTTACTTAAATTCCATTCCTTTTATAGTCTAGCTACTGACTTTAATTAATGAATACAGTTTCAATTAATTGACAATTTTCTAATTCCTTTACATCCTTTCCTTATTAGGTATACTTCCCTGTCTCTTAAATAATACTTCGTTTAAAAGAACTTTCTTCTTAAAAAAACAAGATTAAAACAATTAAAAACTTTCTGCGAATTGATATAGGTTATTTTCTTTTATATTTTTAGAAAATTAAAAATTAAAAATATATAAATTAATTTATTATACCATAGTATCCTACTGCCATCTAGTGGAAATTCATGTTTATTGTCATGTAGACCCTGGATTAAAAAAACCTTTAAAAAAATCTCTAGAAAAAGATTTTCTTTTTATGTTAGTATTACCCCTTTTTTATTTTTTATATATATAAAAACACACTTTTAAAAGTCCCTTCAATAAATATAGTGAATGTATGAAAATTGATCTGGCTGAATTTTTATATACTTACTACCAAATTCTGTTTATAGCTTAGCTGCCCTTAATTTCAGAATTGGTAATATACTTGTATACTCATTCAAGCCCGGTGGGTTATATGCTTCCAAGGTTACCTGCCACCAAAGCTCCCTATATTCTACTTTCTCCTCCCAGGGGCCCCCTCTTATATCTCTTTGGGTATGTTCTAATACTGTAAATTTGTAAGTTGCTCCTGTACATTCTTTACTATGTTTAAATAAGGGGTTTGTGTCCTTACTATTCTTAATATCATTAAGGTGCTCGTATATCCTTCTTTTAAGTTTTCTTTCTGTTTTCCCTATATAGAAGGAGTTGAGTCACACAGGTGGCCATATAAACTAGCCCCATAGACTCACAATTGTAATAATTCTTATTATTGGTAATCAGTCTATCCCTGCTTGTAATATATAACCTATTGGTATTTGAAATGTAAGGGCATTGGGCACATCTACCACACTTGTAGGTACCTGTCTTTTTTACCTCTTGTGGAGCCATGATGTTCCTACTTTCTAAAATGTTTCTTATACTTTGGGCATTTTTGTACACTATTTTTGCTGAAATCTCTTCTACTTTTTCTATATCAGTTATGCTTGTAAATCTACCCCATTCTTTAAAAAATATTTTTCTGATGTTGTTATTCGTTGCATTATACTCTAGGGTTAGGGCTAGTTGGAAATTCTCTTGATTTTCACCTTTATCTTTAGTTTGTCCTTTATCTTGGTCGGTGATTTTTACAATTGGGATGTACTTATTTTCCCTACCCCTTTCTATTTCTTGCCTTATTTCCTGAATAAGTTTTAATGGATATCCTCTATCTTTAAACATTTTTTCTAATAAATCACATTCTTTAAGGAAATCTTTCTGAGAACTTGTCATTCGACTTCCCCTCACAAATTGTCCCTTTATAATATTCCTTTTGCAGTGTTGGGGATGTCCACTAGCTAAATTTATAGGCAATAAAGTTAAAAAATTATGGTTAGAAAAAGAACAAATTTTAAAAGATTCATTGGATTTATTTAAAGTCATTTCTAAAGTAAAAAGTTTGGACAACATTCTGTTTGTCACTATAGATGTAATTGATCTATTTTCATCTATCCCATATATTGAAGGTACAGAAATGTTTGAGGAAATATTGTACGAAAGTGAAATTTTAACTAATAATGAAAAACAGGTGAATGTATGGTTAATGGAAATGGTGTTAAAGAATAATTTTCTAGATTTTAATGGAGAATTTTTTAGACAGAAGCAAGGAGTGGCCATGGGTGCTGCATGCGCCCCAACCTACGCAAATTTAGTACTTGCCAAATGGGAAGAGAAATATATATTAAATTCCCAATTTAATTCCCTTTGGGTACTTTATCGTAGATTTCTGGATGATATAGTCCTATTTTGGACAGGTGGGCATGAAAAGCTTAATGAATTTATGATTTACCTTAACAAAACTACTAAATTTTTGAAATTTACACACACAGTATCAAAAAATGTATTACAATATTTAGATTTGGAAATTTATAAACAGGGAGAAGGTTTAGAAACAAAAGTATATAGAAAACCTACATACTGTAACATGTTTCTACATTACGATAGTGCACATCCCCAGCACTGCAAAAGGAATATTATAAATGGACAATTTGTGAGGGGAAGTCGAATGACAAGTTCTCAGAAAGATTTCCTTAAAGAATGTGATTTATTAGAAAAAATGTTTAAAGATAGAGGATATCCATTAAAACTTATTCAGGAAATAAGGCAAGAAATAGAAAGGGGTAGGGAAAATAAGTACATCCCAATTGTAAAAATCACCGACCAAGATAAAGGACAAACTAAAGATAAAGGTGAAAATCAAGAGAATTTCCAACTAGCCCTAACCCTAGAGTATAATGCAACGAATAATAACATCAGAAAAATATTTTTTAAAGAATGGGGTAGATTTACAAGCATAACTGATATAGAAAAAGTAGAAGAGATTTCAGCAAAAATTGTGTACAAAAACGCCCAAAGTATAAGAAACATTTTAGAAAGTAGGAACATCATGGCTCCAGAAGAGGTAAAAAAGACAGGTACCTACAACTGTGGTAGATGTGCCCAATGCCCTTACATTTCAAATACCAATAGGTTATATATTACAAGCAGGGATAGACTGATTACCAATAATAAGAATTATTACAATTGTGAGTCTATGGGGCTAGTTTATATGGCCACCTGTGTGACCTGCGACTCCTTCTATATAGGGAAAACAGAAAGAAAACTTAAAAGAAGGATATATGAGCACCTTAATGATATTAAGAATAGCAAGGACACAAACCCCTTATTTAAACATAGTAAAGAATGTACAGGAGCAACTTACAAATTTACAGTATTAGAACATACCCAAAGAGATATAAGAGGGGGCCCCTGGGAGGAGAAAGTAGAATATAGGGAGCTTTGGTGGCAGGTAACCTTGGAAGCATATAACCCACCGGGCTTGAATGAGTATACAAGTATATTACCAATTCTGAAATTAAGGGCAGCTAAGCTATAAACAGAATTTGGTAGTAAGTATATAAAAATTCAGCCAGATCAATTTTCATACATTCACTATATTTATTGAAGGGACTTTTAAAAGTGTGTTTTTATATATATAAAAAATAAAAAGGGGTAATACTAACATAAAAAGAAAATCTTTTTCTAGAGATTTTTTTTAAAGTTTTTTTAATCCAGGGTCTACATGACAATAAACATGAATTTCCATTAGATGGCAGTAGGATACTATGGTATAATAAATTAATTTATATATTTTTAATTTTTAATTTTCTAAAAATATAAAAGAAAATAACCTATATCAATTCACAGACAGTTTTTAATTGTTTTAATCTTGTTTTTTTAAGAAGAAAGTTCTTTTAAACAAAGTATTATTTAAGAGATAGGGAAGTATACCTAATAAGGAAAGGATGTAAAGGAATTAGAAAATTGTCAATTAATTGAAACTGTATTCATTAATTAAAGTCAGTAGCTAGACTATAAAAGGAATGGAATTTAAGTAAAGGTTCATCTGATGAAGTCCGAGTTCAGCAGATGAAAACGCAAGTTGTTAATAGCGTTTATGCTTATATATTGTTCAAAATAGAACTTGTACAACGAGTGTTATTTTTTATTGAGTGCAACGTGTTTCTGAATAAACTTTGGCCAGAAGGAAATACATCTACCGTTTCTCCGCTTCTCTTATTGGATTTTTCTTTTGTATTATATTGCAGTTCAGTTTTAAAATGAACACTAAATTATATGGTTGTTATTACAGAGCAGCTTATACTGGGTGCCGCAAAAGAGCCTTCAAAATCATGGGATAAGGAATATGATTACCATGTTCTTTCACACTTGGAAGACAAGCAGCCTTGCTATATTTTATACAGACTAGATTCCCAAAATGCTCAGGGTTATGAATGGATCTTCATTGCCTGGTCACCAGATCACTCCCCAGTAAGTATTTTTTTTTATATTTTTTATTGAAAACAGTATTCTAAGCATATGATATCCTTTATTTGGTTTTATTAATGCTCTTGTTGTAATTCACGATTTACTTTAAAATGTTTGCCTTTTGAAAGCTGGTATGATGTACTATTCTTTGTGTAATACACACAAAGGCAGACTCTTCCAAAAAGTGCTTCATAGAGTTACAAATGTTGTGTGCTACATACTTTAATTCGGGCAGTCCATAAATACGCATTTCTGCTATATAATATGTAAATTAAACAGTAATACATCACTCGGTGTCTTGTTTCTGAAGTAATGATCAGTACTTGGCTTATTGTTGCCTACATTTATACCCTGCAACAAAAGTGGATGCCGTTATATAAATCCAGCCAGCACTGAGCCACAACTTCAGATTTTGTTGTTTCTTCTCAGCAGACTTTAATTCTTCAGAACATTAACTTGTATGAAGTAGAAATCAATTATTGTTCTGTACTCTTTTGGAAGATATGAATGCCTTTTAATTTTAACTTAAATGTTTTCCTTTTATTGGCTACCTGTCAGGATCTCATTTGGGTAAAATTGTGAAGAAGAAATACCTTTGTCCTCTGAGGAAGTTGTTGGATTATTTATTCTGTTATTCTGCATTGCTAGACAGTTTATTATAATGTAACTGCAGAGAGGGCAGTATCATAGCAACTAGTTACATGGCCATACACAGGTTATTCTAAAGTTAAAAAGGGCAGTTTTGACTTTGTGCAGACGTTTTTAGGTAGGAGTGATTTTTTTTTCTGTTTGTCATGTTGTAAAAAAGAGTAAGAAAACTTAAGAAGAGTCAGACATTTTAGATTTTCATAGGCAAAGCAGTGCAGAGGCTTACAGCTTTAACCTTTGTGGTCCAGCCACGTTTTGAAGGTAGAAATTGATCAGAATTTTAGTCCTGTGCCTAACATTCCAAATGCCTCAACATTTAATTTTCACAGGAAGGGGCTTAATAAATTTGTAAAAAAAAAAATTTTTTTTACTATGACATTTGCAGACTTTATTTTAAAATGACTGCTGTTTCAGTATTGTAGACCCTATTTGGCTAAGAAAAATGATTCCTTGCTCTGTCTAAAAGGGCTTTTTCTTGAATTTAATTGAAGTTGATGGGGGTGGGACTAATTCGAGAGTTCTTCATCTGGGAATGTTTATTTTTTTGGTTAACCTTACTGTTTAATGTCAGACTAGTTTGCTTAGACTAATTGCGAAGTTCCTGAACACAGACAGAATATTACCATACGTTTGAGGTTGCTCCTCCTTCCTCTTTATCACATTTTATTCCTTCCCACCATTTGTCCAAATGTTCCTATAGCAACAATACTTGTATCTAAAACGTTTTTATTCCCCATCAGCATCTCCAACCATAATTAGGAAATGAGCATGGTTACACACCCCTACAAAGACCGTGCTTAACATAAAAATGTATTTTATTATTGCAAGCTTGTTGTTTTAGTGACATTTACTTTCCTTGATAAAAGAACAAAAATATGAAGGTAAAATATGTGATTTTGACAAATATTTCTTGTTACTGATTTTGATAGACATCTTGAAGCAAAAGTGCTTCTGTTTTGTACTGAGAAATTCTTGCAGTAACCGTACTTAATAGGTCAGTCATATAGGTCAAGATCCTGGAGGACAAGGATATGTAACACATGATGAGAGGAGTTGACATCTACCTCTGACCAACAAGCCCCTGTAAATGAGTTTCCATTCTGAAACACTACTTCTGTAGAGGGGGTGGCTGGTGTACCCCACTTTAGAGATTTCCATTCCTTAAAGCAAAGAAGAGTGAGAGGGAGAATAGCATCATTACCAGAGAAATGGTTCAAGGTTTCTGCAGTGTGTGGCTCGGGGACATCCTTAGCATCATTACCAGAGAAATGGTTCAAGGTTTCTGCAGTGTGTGGCTCAGGGACATCCTTAGCATCATTACCAGAGAAATGGTTCAAGGTTTCTGCAGTGTGTGGCTCAGGGAGATCCTTAGCATTATTACCAGAGAAATGGTTCAAGGTTTCTGCAGTGTGTGGCTCAGGGAGATCCTTAGCATCATTACCAGAGAAATGGTTCAAGGTTTCTGCAGTGTGTGGCTCAGGGAGATCCTTAGCATTATTACCAGAGAAATGGTTCAAGGTTTCTGCAGTGTGGCTCAGGGACATCCTTAGCATCATTACCAGAGAAATGGTTCAAGGTTTCTGCAGTGTGTGGCTCAGGGAGATCCTTAGCATTATTACCAGAGAAATGGTTCAAGGTTTCTGCAGTGTGTGGCTCAGGGAGATCCTCAGCATTATTACCAGAGAAATGGTTCAAGGTTTCTGCAGTGTGTGGCTCAGGGAGATCCTTAGCATCATTACCAGAGAAATGGTTCAAGGTTTCTGCAGTGTGTGGCTCAGGGAGATCCTTAGCATCATTACCAGAGAAATGGTTCAAGGTTTCTGCAGTGTGTGGCTCCGGGAGATCCTTAGCATTATTACCAGAGAAATGGTTCAAGGTTTCTGCAGTGTGTGGCTCAGGGAGATCCTTAGCATCATTACCAGAGAAATGGTTCAAGGTTTCTGCACTGTGTGGCTCAGGGCGATCCTTAGGAGAGCTTATCAGTGGCCTGTCCCATATACTTTCAAGTGGTCATTTACCCAAGGCAAAAGTTATTTGCATAAAGTTGTTACACATACGAGCAGTGTAAAGGTTCCATTCACCTTACAGAAGCAGGAATTATTCTTTCTTGCTTCGCAAAGAGGGGGGACTGGAGACCAGTTTGGGGCTACTACTTGTTAAACGAGCATCTTAAAGTTCAAGATGATGATCCTACATAAGCTCTTCTTCCTTCCTTCCTCAATGGACATGGATGGCGACTTTTGCTCTAGAAGATGCTTTTGGCATGTGTACCCATTTACTAGCCTAACAAGAGTTCTTACATTTTAATTAGATCAAGCACATACACAGTTACCTGCATGGTCTAGATATTGTTCTTAAAGTATTTCCAAATGTCTTACTCCTGCCTGAACAGCACGGAGAATCTCATTTGGGACCATGCTATTATTTCAAATCCCTGGTTGTCAAATGTGCTTAATGTGACTTTCAGACATCAAGCACCATTTTATCAGAGAGCTTCATTATCAACGCTTTAAAAGAGATTTATATCAAAATAAACTGTGATGTCTGAGAATAGTCCAAAATCAGAAGGCCGAGGATGATTCTGATAATACCAGGCAACACTGGTTCCCTGTTTTCCTAAGCATGACCAAGGATGAACCACGGTTCCTCCAATCAGTGGAGGATCTCCTAACACAGAATGAGGGAACCACCGTACACCCCAGCCTAACAACACTCGGACTGCCAGGACTGGAAGATTTGATTCCTTTCCCTTTCAGTCAGCAGTTTAGCAGTATCCAGAGACTGTCTGTTCTTGAAAGACCAGCATAGGGTCCACTTTCATGCTCATTGAAATGACAGTTACATGACCAACAAGAAAATGCTAATAATTACCTTTAGTTGTGAGAGGGATTTGCTGTGACATACTGCAGATGTGACTGTAGGTCATGGACTAATCCGTTTTTAAGGTGAGACAGTTTTATAGCAGTGCTGATTTTATGCAGGCAGGATATGCAGAATTGCCTTTTGCAGATATGAAATCACAATAAATCGCAAGATGATACCTGTTACTTTCACAAGCTGATTTAAAGAAATGTGTGTATTATAAGCTGCTTTAAAAATATAAAACTGACAAGTATGTGAAAGGTGTGAAGGAGCAACAGTCTTTCACGTCTTTGGTAGTTCCATAGTTGAAATGTCATGTGTGTAACAGTTACTCGACTGAAATATGTAGGAGCTGCCATTTTGGTTTCCCATTTTCCTGCAACATTCACCAATGTGGGATGCAGGTATTTTATGTAAGGGATTCCAGGCATACAGCTTCCTTTACGGCTGGTGTGTGTCACTTTGACTTGGTGTAAAATACCTTGTTTCTTTTTCTTTCTTCAGTGACTGCTGTTTAGTTTAAAATCAAGAGATATTTGCTACATATCTCAAAAAGTATGTTCTTTCAGATAGTGCACTTTCGTGAGCTTGAACTACAGGCATACAAGCATCCACAAAATGAAATGCAGGCTTATCACTTTGTCAGTTTTCATGATCTTTGGCCCAGATTTTTAGTAAGTCTGTATGAGGACAGCACCACAAGTTGCCTGTTACCACTAAACAAATAACATGAGAATGATGTCATTATCACTGTATGCAAAGAAATTGGAGGCTGTAAAATAATTACTTAACATGGCAAGAGACAGATGGCAGCATTCAGGACATGAAGTGGAGAAGTTAATTTGTGGTAAGAATCAGAATGCTAAATATTTTAAAGTTTATAAGTAAACATTAAACAAGGACAATTAGGTGCATAATCAGTGTCTCCTTATAAAGTATGTTGTTTTCAATGTGCAGTTAGGAAGTGAAGTGTGTTTTTTATCTTCTTTGTATACAAAATCAACATTTCTTATAGGTTCAGTTTTTTTTTCCGTTATTTTCACCTGCTTTGTTTTACATATCATATCTGATCATGTGATTTCATTGTTCAGTCATTGTCTTTAGATGAGTAGTCTTGAGTAACAGGTGTGTGTGTGTGTGTGTGTGTGTGTGTGTGTGTCTGTGTGTGTGTCTGTGTGTGTGTCTGTGTGTGTGTCTGTGTGTGTGTCTGTGTGTGTGTCTGTGTGTCTGTGTGTGTGTCTGTCTGTGTATGTAAGTTCATTATTCACTTTCTTGAGGACTTTGCCTAATTGAGGTACCAAATATACCGCGGGCATGGAGAATTGATTTATTATGCCTGAAAATAAAATCTAATACTGGAAATTTTGTTTTGCTAAATTTTGCAACTTTCTTTTTGTGGAGCTACATGTCTGCTAAATTATTGTTTGGGTCACCAAAGTAATACTGGGATGGAAGATATGCATATGTGTTCTGTCTAGATTTTAACCGACTTTTCTGATGCAGTTCACAGAAGATTAATTTACAAGTAGACAATCACAGAATCTATCAAGGGTCATCTCTTAACTGGAAAGACAGCTGAAATGGAGTAATAAGAAATGGAATTCACATTAACTGGAACTCTTCTAACTTTAATGTATCACAGAAATCAGTTTGGGGTGCAGTGCTCTACAGTGTGTATGTCCGTGATGTTGGACAAGAGTTGGAGGGAGTCTTGTGTCTTCTTGCATATAACCCAAAGACTTGTAGCAACATTGGTGCAGTAGGTAGTTCAGATACAAATGTAAGGACGATGTAACACTGTTAGAGGACTCGATCACCGATCACAAGTGTGATGCTTTAGTTACAGTGCAGAGAAGTGCAGCTGGATACACGTGTAACTAAAAATATATATTCTTGGAGAGGGAGTTACCAGTGGCAGCTAAAATAGAAAAAGACCAGTTGTGTGGTTCATATTTGATGATCTGAAAGTAACCAGTTGTGAAAATGATTGTCCCTAGAATCTGTAGAAAAAAAGGATCTGAAGAAGACAAAGAGGTTTTAATTTCTCTAGAGACAGCTGTATTACTAATGAAACTGCATCTAGAATACTGTGTTCAGTTCTTGAAAAATTACTTTTTTGCAGTTGTTGACAGAATGGAAGCCATATAGAAAAGCTCAACAAAAGTGGTACAGGGTCTGCAGCAGAAAGTGTGATCTCATGGTGGAACTGTAATATCCCCAAGTGTTGTAATAAAAGGACAAGACGTTTGATGAAAAGTAAGAAGAGTAATTCTCAGAATGTTAGAGCCCTTGTCACTGAAATAAACAAACCACTTAGGAGCTTAAGAAAATCCACCAAAGCCAAGTTTGAGGCTAAATTAGCTACTCAAGCCAAAGACAATCACAAGGCATGATTTAGTTGTGGTTATAATCTTCAAAATACAACACAGCAATGTGCTGAGCTGATTGTGAGCAGTGTTCCTTACACTGAGGCTGAAGTTATACCGAACCCAGTGGCCAAAATGTTTATCTCTAACTTTATCCTCATTCTGTCCCTCAAGATGTACCTGAAACTGTCTTGTCTCCAGCTATCATACAAGACAAGTCCTAAAAGGTGCTATCAAAAGATAAAAATACTGCATCGATGGGTCCTGACAGTGTCTCTTGATGTACCTTAAATAGCAGGAAGCATGAGTTAGCTGCATCCCTAACAACACTGTTCATTCTCAACCTCCATACAGGTTTTGTACCAAGCAAATAGAGAACAGCTATGTTCATTCCCTGCAAAAGTGAGGACCTTCCACATACCCAAACAATTACAGACCTATAATCTGACCAGCCTATGCAAATCCATGGAAAGACCAGTCATGGAACTAATTAATCAGAACGTAGGGAACCTTGAAACAGTGGGACCTTCTTTATTTTGGGTTTGTAAAGAGTAGGTCATACATACTCAACCTGGTGAATTTTTGTTGAAAAGGTTACCAAAGCAATGGATAAAAGCAGAATGGTGCACACCACGTACCTTGACCTCACCAAAGCTTTTGACACTTTCCACATACACAAGTAGGAAAGCTAAATAAACCGGGAATGAACCCTTGTATCCCCTGCTGGATTGCCAACTGTCTCGTAGGTATGACGCAGGAAGTCAAAATAGGGGAAGTTACCTCCACAAAGTGACCAGTCACCAGTGGAGGCCTTCATTGGTCTGTGCTGGAACCAATCCTGTTTGGTATCTACTGCTTTTCTTAAGTAAAAGCCAATACCAAAGGTC